>NW_016158009.1:47065-57562 GCF_001687245.7 Rhagoletis zephyria
CTAGAGATAGATGTCGCCTCGCCAGAAGAAGTTAAAAATATGCACTACATACGCTACAGCGGAAATGGACGACACGCCATTTCTTTAAATGAAACTAATTGCTGCTATATGTAGTATGTGTGTACATATGTAGGCATATACTAAATTTGAGCAAAACACATTTTGCTTGCATAAAGAATGTACACGAAAAAAACTGGTCGCACATAACCAAGCATAGCTCGGTTAATCATAACATTAAAATAAAAATCGGTAGACACTGAAAAAGCTGGAAGCATTTTCCACCTTACTGCATCATTTCTTTTTAGTAACAAAAATCAGTGTAGAAACGAGGACCAAGAAAGAAATCGATCGCGAGTTAATATTGCGCAAAAAGCTGGAAAATCCCAGCATGTTCCATAACGACATCGCAAAAAAGCTAAAATTTCCAAAGTCTACCGTTACTTATGTGCTTAAAAAATACAATGAATGTTTATCTTTAAAAAGGAACCCTGGTAGTGGCAGAAAAAAAGGATTTGCTTGCGAAATTAAGGCAAAGGAAGTGTTATCTGCTTTTAAGAAAAATCCTGGACTTTCGGTAAGAGATGTCGGCAAAAAATTAAACATGTCGTCTTCGTATATACAAAAAGTATGCAAACAGCAGGACTACGTTCTTACAAAGTGAATGCAGCACCTAATCGCAACGGTAAGCAAAATTTGTTGGCGAAACAACGTGCTCGGAAATTGTACGACAGTCTCATACAAAAATTTGGCTGTATTGTTATGGATGACGAATCGTACGTAAAAGCCGATTTTAAACAAATCCGGGGCCGCGCATTTCACACTGCAAATAAAAGAGGCAATGTTGCAGATAAATATAAAAACAAAAAGTTCGACAAATTTCCCAAAAAGTTTCTCATTTGGCAGGCAATTTGCCAATGCGGCTTCAAAAGTGATCCTTTTGTAAGCACTGGTACAATTAACCAAGAAATTTATGTTAAGGAGTGTCTGCAAAAGCGACTTTTACCTCTTATACGGCTTCATAAAGATCCAGTGCTTTTTTGGCCTGATCTCGCGATATGTCATTACGGAAAAATGGCTTTAGGATGGTAACATAGAAACAAAGTGTATTTTGTAGCAAAAGAGGTGAATCCACCTAATTGTCCAGAGCATCGGCCGATCGAAACCTACTGGGCCATTATGAAATCCAAACTTCTTAAGACCCACAAAGCTGTAAAAAACGCACAACAATTCAAAAATAAATGGCAGCTGGTTTCCAAGGAAATCACTGAAACTTCTGTGCAAGGGCTAATGAAGGAGATAAAGTCAAAATTGCGATCGTTTGCTTATTACAAAGAGAATTAACTCTTTTTTAACGAATTTCAATAAAACTAAGTTTAGATGTAAATATATGTAAATATCGTTGAATTCCATTAATATATTTATGTTTTAGAACGTTTTAACTGTGACCAGTTTTTTTCGTGTACATTCTTTAGTCTTCTGTTCTCTTTTCACTGCAGGTTGAATTATTTTATGCAGTGCAGTATTAAGCATTTCATTGACAATAGTCAAACTGCATAACATTCTACAGCGAAAGTACAAATTTGAGATCGATTTTAAGCGGTCGTTATTCATATGCCCACATACATACATATGTTACTTTTCATATCAGTTCAAGTGTATTGCATGCGCCCCACGCTTTTCATTTTCAATGTCATTATTTGTTTATAATTACTTTTGCTAAAATTTCAAAATCAAAAGATATCAAAACCTATTCTGTGGGACTGAGAAATATTATTCTCTACTTTTTGTCCATTTATAAAAGCGTTGTATATTAAAAAGTTTTTATTTTGTTTTATTTATTTTCTACTTTTTAGTCTTGTCTGTACAAAATTTTGCAATAGATATTAAAATAATGCAACTTGCAGTGAAAGAGAACAGAAGACTATGCAAGCACAATTTTGTTTGCTCACATTTAGTATAAACATACATATGTTCATATAATAATAATAATAATAGATCGGCGCTTACACATATGTTAGTGTTTGGCCGAGCTTCTCCTCCGACTTGTGGTGTGCGCCTTGATGTTGTCCCACAAAGCGGAGGGACCTACAGTTTTACGCCGACTCCGAACGGCGATTGTATTTTTATGAGAAGCTGTTTTTCATGGCAGAAATACACTCGGAGGTTTGCCATTGCCTGCCGAGGGACGACCGCTGTTAAGAAAAAACCTTTTTCTATACTTTTTGCGATGTTGCTTTGACCAGGGCTTGACCCCAGGTGCTGATGAGTGAAAGCGCGCACTGCTTACCACTACACCACAGCGGCCGACATATGTACATATAGCAGCTGTTTATTTTATTTAAAGAAATGGCGTGTCGTCCATTTCCGCTGTGACGTATATAAATAGTGCATATATTTTATATTTATAGTAGGTGCATTATTTTGCAACCGATCTACAGAAAANTGATATCTAGAATTTTCCATAAATAGCTTTGCTACATTTATAGTAGGTGCATTCTTTTGCAACCGAGCTACAAAAGAACACTCGCTTAAATGACGAAATACACGCAAAGCAACAACACAAACTCGGCTATTTATCCGAGCTCAGCCAGGTCGGTTAAAAAATACGCGACCTGAAGGCTAGTGTTGGTAAGTGAAAAAACTGCTCTATTGTGAATTGTTAATTGGAAAGTGGAGAGGAAAATGTTTGCTTCCTTTTATACGTGACTTATATTTTAAAAGAGTATATATATTACGCAAATACCTCGCATAATTACTAATTTAAATTGGTTTTTGTATCTAAATCCCGGTAAACCAATCACATTTTCTTGCCAGCTACCAACAGGGTTGCTTAAGTAGCTAAAAGGAAATTTTACGCGAGTTGAGCGTTCTTTTGTCGCTCACTTACAAAAAAATGCAGCTAGTATAAATGGTGGTCTGGACATACAACATTCAAAGCGGTCTGGACATACAACATTGCAAGTTGATAAAAGCGTTGTAATAATAATAAATATATCTCAGTCCCAGAGAATTTGTTTTGATAACTTGTTTTGATAAAATTTTAGCAAAAGTCATTATAAACAATTTATGAGATTGAAAACGAATAACGCGGAGCGCATGCAATACAAAGCATTAGATTTAATTGACAATGGCTTTCGTTGAGAGCCGAAATATCGGCCACCTGTAAAAAAAAATAAAAACTTGACCTCAGGCTCGAAAAAAAACCAGAAAAAAACATCTATAACTAAAGGTCGATTAAATAAATTCTTGCATATATAAGAAGAAAATAATTTAATAATAGTTGACATGTTTTAGATAATGTTTGATATGCCCAAGAAATTAATACAACAAGTAATTTTTAGCAAAAAAACGGCGTAAAAAATATATATATTTCATGATTCAATGATCGGATCTAAACTAAGTTAGTAAGGGACCACCTCTGAGACACTACCTTTCCGCTGCCAAAAGAATTATCGAAATCGGTTGACGTGGTCCAAAGTTATGCGGTAACATACATAAAAAAAAAAAATATTCCTCCTTTTTTGGAAGTCGGTTAAAAAGATCAATCGTTTTATGGGCATATCGCCGGGTCGTTACGTACCAGTTGCGATAATATGATGGAGCTTAAATTATTTAAAAAGACGGCTTAGATTTTAGTCCAGTGTTGTTAGTTATCTCGAAAATAACTTCAGTTGAATAACAATAAATTTCAATATTCGATATTACTCTTCAATTGCAAGTCAGGCCTATTACATGCGCCCCACGCTTAAGGTTGCCAGACATACTGATTTTATCAGTACAGTACTGATTTTTCAACTCTTGTACTGATTTTATTCATTTCTTAAATCAGTAGGCTAATGTCCTGTTTTTTAAAAATTTGTACTGATTTTTACTGAATTTTCTATTCAAACAAAATACTTTAGTATTTTCTTAAGGTTTTTACATAACGTTGGAACTTCCTTAAATTGTACTGTAAAAAATAAGAAGAAAATAATTTAATAATAGTTGACATGTTTTAGATAATGTTTGATATGCCCAAGAAGTTAATACAACGAGCAATTTTTAGCAAAAAAAAACGGCTTAAAAATATATATATATATCTATATATTTTACGATTCAATGATCGGATCTAAACCAAATTAGTGTGGGACCACCTCTGAGACACAACCTTTCCGTTGCAAAAAGAACTATAGAAATCGGATGACGTGGTCCAAAGTTATGCGGTAACATACATAAAAAAAAATATATATTCCGATGAACTGATAACCTCCTCCTTTTTTGCAAGTCGGTTAAAAAGATCAATCGTTTTATGGGCATATCGCCGGGTCGTTACGTACCAGTTGCGATAATATGATGGAGCTTAAATTATTTAAAAAGACGGCTTAGATTTTTGTCCAGTGTTGTTAGTTATCTCGAAAATAACTTCAGTTGAATAACAATAAATTTCAATATTCGATATTACTCTTCAATTTCAAATCAGGCCTATTACATGCGCCCCACGCTTAAGGTTGCCAGACGTACTGATTTTACCAGTACAGTACTGATTTTTCAACTCTTGTACTGATTTTATTCATTTCTTAAATCAGTAGGCTAATGTCCTGATTTTTCAAAATTTGTACTGATTTTTACTTAATTTTCTATTCAAACAAAATACTTTAGTATTTTCTTAAGGTTTTTACATAACGTTGGAACTTACTTAAATTGTACTGTAAAAAATAAGAAGAAAATAATTTAATAATAGTTGACATGTTTTAGATAATGTTTGATATGCCCAAGAAATTAATACAACAACAAGTAATTTTTAGCAAAAAAAACGGCGTAAAAAAAATATATATCTATATATTTCATGATTCAATGATCGGATCTAAACCAAATTAGTATAGGACCACCTCTGAGACACTACCTTTCCGTTGCAGAGAGAATTATCGAAATCGGTTGACGTGGTCCAAAGTTATGCTTTAACATATATAAACAAAAAAATATTCCGATGAACTGATAACCTCCTCCTTTTTTGGAAGTCGGTTAAAAAGATCAATCGTTTTATGGGCATATCGCCGGGTCTTTACGTACCAGTTGCGATAATATGATGAAGCTTAAATTATTTAAAAAGACGGCTTAAATTTTTGTCGAGTGTTGTTAGTTATCTCGAAAATAACTTTCAGTTTAATAACAATAAATTTCAATATTTGAATGGCTTTTGCATATAACTTACAACTCCTTTTTCTCAATTTACTGACTTTGTAAAAGAGTTTTGCATACAAGAGCGAATTCTTAGGGCTGGTTTCTCTAACTCAACTTAACTTAGTTAAGCAAATTTTCTTGACTTAGTCAAGAATAAGCTGTGTAAAACGTAGGCTAACTCTTGACTTAAGTCCGAAAAGTGGCTAAACTAAGTAAAGTTGAGTTGGAGAAACCAGCCCTTGGTCTTTCTTAGTTTTTGCGTGGTTGAAAAATTATTTAAGCCATGAGGAAATATAGATGAACTCCTTAAAAAGTGGTACTTTTTCACAGTATGAGAGGATCTGAAGAATAAAGTTTGTTTCCTGGCGCAAAGAGAGAAACCGGCTTCTAAGTACAATTTTTGAAAGTGAACTTCAAATTAAGAGTAATTTTAAAATGAAATGTACAGATTTCTTTGACTATTTGAACAATGAAAATGGGAATGATCTCATTATTGCTATTCAAAAATTCACAAATATAAAATAATTTATATGCTCCTGTGTATAATGATGTGTACACTCATGTTAAAATGAATAAAACTTTTATTTTTTATGAACTATATTTTACTTATCTACCAAAATATTGTTACAAACAAGAACTCAGGCTTTTTAAATTATTTTCTGTTACTTATATTCATTATTTTGCTTTGAATAAAAATGTACTGAAAAGTACTGATTTTTTAGCATGAAAAAGTCTAATGTACTGATTTCGCGCATAAAAAATATGGCAACCCTACCCACGCTTTTCATTTTCAATCTCATAAATTGTTTATAATGACTTCTGCTAAAATTTCAAAATCAAAAGTTATCAAAACAAGTTCTATGGGACTGAGAAATATTATTTTCTAATTTTAGTCCATTTATAAAAGCGTGGTACATTAAAAAGTTTTTTTTTTAAATTTATTTTATACTTTTTAGTCTTGTCTGTATAAAATTTTGCAAAAGATACTAAAATAATTCAACTTGCAGTGAAAAGAGAACAGAAGACTATGCAAGCAAAATGTTGTTTGCTCAAATTTAGTATATGCATACATATGTACATACATACATATAGCAGCAATTAATTTCATTTAAAGAAATGGCGTGTCGTCCATTTCCGCTGTAGCGTATGTAGTGCATATTTTTAACTTCTTCTGGCGAGGCGACATCTATCTCTAGAGTTTTTCTAACTGCATGTCTTTGATATGATACCTACGACGAGGTTGATATCTAGACTAGGTTTGCCATAAATACCTTTGCTATATTTATAGTATGGTGGTCTGGACATACAACATTGCAAGTTGATAAAAGCGTTGTAAAAATACCCAATTACTTACTAAAATGTCGCGTCCCAGTTTTTATTTGGTTCACATTATGTGTATCTCGGTAACAGTGTGACCGCGGGCTTGTGAAAAATTGTAGCTTAGTTACTTTTCATATCAATTCAAGTGTATTACATGCGCCCCACGCTTTTCATTTTCAATGTCATTAATTGTTTATAATTACTTTTGCTAAAATTTCAAAATCAAAAGTTGTCAAAACAAATTCTGTGGGACTGAGAAATATTATTTTCTACTTTTTAGTCCACTTAGAAAAGCGTTGTATATTAAAAGGTTTTATTTTATTTTATTTTTCTTTAGTTTTTTTTTCTTCGTAGGAGAAGGAAATGCTTTATGCACTGGCCGGGGGCGCTAGTCTCTATACTACCTTCCCCGAGTGTGGGACTCCCACCGAAGCGTGTTGGGCTACCCACTAAAACCCAAACTCCCACCGCCCGCGCAAGAATCCCGCATCTGGCACCGCAATTCTGCATGTCTTCAGATGCAGGAGCGCGCTGTTAGAGCCTTGGGGCTGCTCTTTTGTAGGGGCGTTTCATTCGGGTGTCCTCAGTAGACAACCGTCCTCTCGTTTGCAGCGGAGTACGAATTTCACGTATCTCGCAACTGCTTCCCACTTTTCTGCACTGGAGACTATGTTGTTCGGAGTTATATCTCCGTATATGTCTCCGTGTCTTTCTTCCAACATTCTGCGCGAAATCAAGAAGTGTTCGCAGGTGAAGAATGTGTGGTACACGTTATCTTCGACGTTTCCACAGTAGTGACAGAACGGTGAGTCCACCCTTCCCATTCTATGAAGATATTCTCGGAAGTAACCATGACCGGTGAGGAATTGCGTCAGACTTCCCCACGCGGTCTGTTCAACCATGTTTGAAGGTCGGCTATCAGGGAGTGCGTCCATCGACCTTTTGTGCCCCCGTTCCAGTTTTGTTGCCACTGCTGGATCAGTTGCTCGCGCGCCCTTGCCGCGGCAGCTGCTCGACCTATCTCGGCACTGAGATTGTAAATCTCTTTTCGCTCGTAAGGAAGTAGCTCAATTGGCATGACACCAGAAATAGCTAAAACCGCGTCCGCGGACACTACGGTATGCAGAAGCAATGCGTAGTGCGCCTCTGCGCTGGGCCGAAGACATTTGAATCCGATATTTTTTGACTTTCAATGCGTCGGCCCATATTTCTGCTCCGTACAGAAGCACCGACTGGACTGCTGTCATCAGAAGCTTCCTGCGGCATGGCTTCGGGGTGCCCACGTTCGCCATCAACCGGCTTAGAGCCACCGTGCTCTGTGCAGCTTTTTAACATACTCCATGGATGTTTTCCCAGAATGCGAGTTTGCTGTCAGGCTTCACCCCTAGGTATTTTGTAGACTTTGAAGTTGTCACGAGTTGGGGTANTCCATGGATGTGTTCCCAGAATGTGAGTTTGCTGTCAAGCTTCACCCCTAGGTATTTTGTAGACCTAGAAGTCGTCACGGGTTGAGGTCCGACCATTATATTTATAATTGTTGGGATCCGTTTCCTGGTGAGGAGCACGATCTCCGTTTTGGCTGTAGCCAATTGCAGACCGTGATCGCTCATCCATCCACTGACGTTGCGCATGACCTGGTTTAGCTTGAGCTGTGCTAGCTAGGCGTTTCTTGCTGTTATGACGGCTGCCACGTCGTCCGCGAAGGCGACAAGGAAGGCGCTCTCCGGCATTTCCGTGCGCAACAGACTGTCATACGTGGCGTTCCAGAGGTCCGGGCCAAGTACAGACCCCTGTGCCGCTCCGCCGGTTATACGTCTCTTTCTCTGACCTTGTGTTGTGTCGTACAAAAGCCAACGGTCTCTGAGGTAGTCCCGGATCATATCTAGCAAGTATGTTGGAACCTTGAATGACCGTTCCAAGGCCTCCAGCATATCGTCCCATCTTGCCGAGTTGAAGGCGTTCTTGACGTCCAGTGTGACTAGCAGCACTATTGGCCGCGCCTGGTGGCAGGCTTCTTCGGCCTTATGTACCGCCTCGACTACTTCGCCAATTGCTCCTATAGTTGAGTGTCCCTTCCTGAAGTCATGTTGTCGGGGTGAAAGGCCTCCCTCGCTTTCTGTGGCTGATGTCAAGCGTATTTTGGGCAGACCGTCCATCATTTTGCCTGCTGTGTCTAGCATGCAGAGTGGCCGGAAGGATGAAGGAGAGTTTGGGTCCCCTTTGCCCTTGGGTATAAGCACCAGTCTCGCCTTCTTCCATTGGCTTGGGAAGACCCGGGCCCTAAGGCAGCTGTTGTACATGTTAAGCAGGAGATCAGGGCTCGTTTTCGCTGCTAACCTAATTGCCTCCGCTGGTATGCCATCTGGGCCTAGAGCCTTGCCGGCTTTCATGCTTCGCAGGGCTAGCTTCAGCTTCGACGAACACTCTATCGGCTCTTAGTGGGTATATAGGAAATAGCGCATCCACTATATTCTTAACTCGGGCCTCATCCATCGCTTGTGATGATGTATGGAACTTTTTCATCACTATTTTGTATCCCTGGCCCCAGGGATCGCGATCCACTTCGTCACATAGCGCTTTCCAGCATTTCCGTTTACTCTTCTGTATCTAGGCCTCAAGTGCTTTCTTAGCGCTTTTGTTGGCTGCTGCTCTGGTCAGCGCCTCAGGTCTGCCACGAGCGCGCGTTGCGAGTCTCCGCATTCTATGACAGGCCCTTCGCAACTCTGCAATTCTGTCATTCCACCAGTGTACCTGCTTTTTACCTGACCATGCTCTCCTCTGTGGCATTGAGGCTTTGCGTGCCCGGTGAATGCAGCGCATGGTTTCTTCGACCAGCTTAGAACAAGACTCCCTGTTGTGGATCTCTCCCGTTGTGGGTGAAATACCTTGGGAATCTGCTAGGAGTGATGTATCGAACTTGCGAACATCGAACTTAGACGGGTTCCATCCTGGTTTCCTGCGAGGGATACTACGTGTTTGCCCTCGCGTTGTGTCAATGACTGGGAAGGTGATGTAAATAGTTGTGGTCGCTACCACTTAGGTCTTCCATCACTCTCCATCCGTCAGCCCATCGAAGAAGGCTTTCTAAGACCAGGGTTATGTCAGGGATAGAGTATCCAAAACCCGGCCTTCGATATGTAGGGGTCGATCCGGTGTTGAGGATGGTCAGGCCGATGCGGGCTGCCATTTCAAGGACCAGTCTTCCTCTGGTGTTTGTTTGGCGCATACCCCATTCCACGCCTCTTGCGTTGAAATCTCCAGCAACAATTATGTGGCCGGTTATATCGCGCAATTCGTCTTCAAGGTCTTCGAGCTTTTCCCTGAAGAAAAGGACTGTGTGATTTGCGCCATTTTCACCCAGACGTAGCAGCGTCCGACGCCGATGCTCTCTGCGCGATGGTTGGGGTTAGCAATCCATATCGCGGCCAAGCCTGATTGGTCAACATGCCAGGTTTCCTTTGTTCGATAGGGTTCACTGATGATGACAGCGTCTGCTCTTTGTTCAAGAACCAATTGGTCCAGCAGGTCATCAGCTACCCTACTCCTGTTCATATTGCCTTGTATAAATTTAATCATATTCTCCCAAGCTTTGTCTTAGCCTCAGCAAGGGCATCCCTGAAGGCCTTGCACGCTCCCGACCCGGGCAGGTGATTGGCATTTTTCTGTCCATCTCCTTCCGAGCACAGGTGGGCTTTCTTTACATGCAGAGGCTATGTGGCCCTGCTGACCACATTTCCAGCATGAACTGCTTCTGTCTGGGTCTTTGCATGCCGCTTTTTTGCGCCCATATCCCAGACAGCTGAAACACCTTTGGACATCCGCGCGCTCTCGGACGCGGCAGATAATCCAACCTACTCGCAGCTTCCCCTTTTCAATAAGAGTCCGGCCTGGCAGTTCATCGATTTCCACCACGGCCATTCTTTGTTCTCGCGAGTTTACAGCGAGGAGAGAGACGCGAAGTTGGCCATTCATCTTGTCTCCTAACTCCCCGCGTATAGCGTTCTCCACTTCTGGGGC
>NW_016158009.1:59930-103207 GCF_001687245.7 Rhagoletis zephyria
TTTACGCGTTGGCGACGGCGAGTACCGCAGACGATGGAACGATGAGCTGTATGAGCTTTACAACGATATGGACATAGTGCAGCGAATTAAAATACAGCGGCTCCGCTGGCTTGGTCATGTCGTTCGAATGGACACCGACGCTCCAGCTCTGAAAGTATTCAACTCGGAACCCGCTGGTGGCAGCAGGGGAAGAGGGAGGCCCCCACTGCGATGGAAAGATTATGTGGAGAAGGACTTGGCTCCACTTGGCGTTTCCAATTGGCGTCAGTTGGCACAGAGGAGAAACGACTGGCGTGCTTTGCTGAACTCGGCCAAAATCGCTTAGGCGGTTACAGCGCCCAAAAAGAAGAAGAAGAAGGCCTGGCAGTTCGTCGATATCCGCAACGACCATTCTTTGTTCCCGCGAGTTTACAGCGAGGAGAGAGACGCAAAGTTGGCCATTCATGTTGTCTCCTAATTACCCGCGTATAGCGTTCTCCACTTCTGGGGCCGTGGTTAGGCAGTCCATGCCCAGAACTTCTAGACGTAAACGTGTAGTGAGAATACGGGCGTCTCCAAGCTGGCCAATGGCAGCGCACCCATTTTCCTTAAATGCTGAGTGGTCGCCACAGCGCTCCATTTCGATAAGCACGCCGCCTTCGCGGGTTTTCCGAACAGATTGAATTACGGTCTCCATCTTCTCGGGTTGGAGCTTACCACGTATCGGTCCCAGCACCTCTGCATAGGTTTCGCCTTCAGCTGGCTTAATGATTAATTTGGCGAGACTCTTCTTTTTCCTCACCCTCGTATTTTTTTTTGCGGCTGGTCTCCTCGCCCTTATTGACCAATGGTTCACCTGGCGCTGGCCCTGGCTTGAGCTTTCTGCTTTTTCCAACCGTTTTCCATTGATTATCTGGTACGGTTTTCTGTGCATTATTATCTTTATTACCATTATTATTATTACCATTATTAATAATAATATTATTACTACTATTATTATTATAGTTAGTATTCTTTTTCATTTCCGGCTCGCCTGTAGGGGAGTCGGATCGAGTTCGACCTCTCTTTTGCGAGCCTGGGCCAGCCTTCCGCAGCTCGGAAATGGTTGACCCCTTCCGGCGCTGCTTAATATATTTAAGCTCTCCTCGATTTGGGCCATACCCGTTTTTATGTCCATGGACACATTCTTCTGCTTGGAGACAGCACTCTGCATCTTCTTCAAGACGAGCCGAATCTGGGCCAATTGCTCAACTTCATTGCCTAAGCAGGTTCCCAAGCTTGCGGTGACATGCTTGTCGCTGTTTGCAGCAGCCGGCGTTTGAAGACGACTATCCCGGCTGCCGGGAGTTGCCGTTTGGCAAGGTGTAGCCTTCTGCGCCACGTCGGCGGCTTTCTCCGTGCTCGTGGGGCCGGCGTTTGCCTGCAGAGGAGTTTGTGGCGGGGAGCGCACAACTCTACTGCTCTTCCTGAATGCGCTGCATTCTTCCTCCATAACATCAACGTTGATTTCATTTGTTTGTTTTATTTTATTCATTTCCAATCCGCACGTAGCATTTTCGCTATCTCCAGACGTAGCACGGTCGCTTTTAAGTGTCCCGAAGTTCCCTTCTCTCAAAAGAACAGGCCATCGCGAGGGTTGACACAAGTCCTTATGGGATATTGTGTTCAGAGCCAAGACAGCGCAAAACCAGGAGTAAATCTCAACTGGACCTGTGCGGCCAACTAAATGGCGACGTGTATTGAACGTACTTGAAGACCTGTCAGGGTTTTAACGAGATGAAGGCCATTGCAGCATTAGCCCACCAGTCATTTCTGTGAGGTGTCACCCTCACATACTAAAGTGGCGGAATACTGCTCTCGCCGGCCCAATATCGAACTAATCGTATACATGCTCCAGTATGCCATGAACAGGATGTAACTGGTCTCAATCCTGGGATGCTTTTTGGGAGGCGGCATCTGTTCGCCCGGACACAGGAGATTCATCAAGCATTTCTGATCTTTTAAATCAGGCCCTCGTCTCCTGCCGCTCTTGGTCTGGGACTGCTTATTGGTTATTTGCAGCTAACCTACCAGAGTAGGCCGTTCACGATCCGCCCCGTGTGACCCCGGTAAGGTCCTGAGCTTAGCCCTTACCAGTCATCCCTCAGTTGAAAAGGTTGGCCACATCCCTTAATTGTGGTAATCTAAGAATATGAGCGTACATAAAATATGAAGTGTAAGTGTAGTTACCTGTGATATAGATTTAGAAATCAGACATCTGTGATATATGTAATTAGGAACGATATATTCGGTGAAGTTGAGAAGTATCGTGTTCTCGCAGAAATTCAACGATAATAATACGGTAATATACACCCAGAAACAAACAAACAAAAACGAAGTTTATGAAGCCCGGCATTAGGTCATGGGTCGAGGCCGCACGTTAGGTTAAGCACAAACAAAAAGTTCACGGGCTGCGTTATATGTGAAATTCTTTTACGCACATGCTCCATATTGCGGGCAACATCGGCGGGGGCGAGCCTGTGACGTAGCTTTTAGTTTGAAACTTGCCCCCAAACTTGCAACCTAAATTAAAACGGAACTAAATTAAAACAACGTTAAATTAAAATAGAAGTAAATAAACTTAAATAAAATAAATCAAATTAAAAACACAATAAAATATAATCATTAAAATGATAATAAATAAAAGAAAAATGAGTTTTATTCTAATTAAGTAAAGAAAAATTTAACTTGAACTATTCTATGGGAAAATTCAAAATAACCTAAATATATAACATAAGTTAATACATGTAAGATATGCATGCAAGAACCAATACAGACATACTACAGCATGATGATCACCGAGAAAAAGTGCTTGAAAAATAACAATAATTTCAGTAATTTCAGATAAAAATTCACTTTAATGAATCTCGACGAAGTCTAACTGGGTATGTACTCCGTACGTTCACACAGGCTTATCGGCAGGGCGGTAATATATAATAAGACCAGCTGATCTCGAAGCACATAAGAACTAACGTCGACGACCTCAAGCACATAAGCGGAAGAAAACACTGGGGAAAGGAGAACATACAAACATACATGCATAATTAATAAACGTTCCAAGCACAGGAATCAACGCGGGAAGCGTAGCGAGAGCGTCCACGCGCTCTGAAAGTTGATCGTGTCATTATTTTTATTCCCATTACACTATTTTTTTCCTACTATTTGAAATGCCGTTTTCTTCTGCCATTCATTTAGTTCACTTATTGTGGTATTTTTCTAATTATCACCTTTTGTTTCTTTAATGGTCAATTTATGATTATTTTGAGACCTTTTTATTTAATTCGATAATTTTTTTTTGGAATTTGCCGAAGATGCTTAGTTATGAATATGTATATTATTTTTTTGCATGAATTCCCTGATAACCGCATAATAATATTCTAAATTAGTCTTAGGGCCAATTTCAAATTAATATTTAAACGGCACTTAAATTTAATTGTGGATTGTTGTTTAAATACCATTTCGCATTCGTTGGGTTTCAGATCAACTTTGTTAAGATATGCCGAAGAATTGGCAGCACTGCTGCTTGTTCCTTGAAATTGTTTTTGGATGTGCTTGTTTGTTTACATTTTGTGCTGAATAGCTGATTACTTTTTGGTAGGATTTGGCGTGATTGATTAAACAATCTACCAATCAATCTTGGTTGTTTGGTACAAACACGGGTTGCATATCTCATATTTAAAGAGCCAATATTAGCCATTTAAGTGCAGATTAAATGTATGATCTGAAAATGAATTGTAAATAAAAGATAATCAACAATCTCTACTTAAGTAGGCCATCTGAAATTGGGCCTTAATATCGAAGTTTTCATTTTTCTCCGTATCGCCTTTTGGTTAGTTTAGTAGCAGTTGTTACTATTTTTTTTCTTACCCCTACATGGGGTTGAGTTTTCGATATTTTTTTTAGTTAAGGTGCGTATCCGTGAAGCTATTCAGTTGAATTGAATTATAATTTTTTTATTCTAGTATCCGTTTAAATTTAGCGTTAAAGAATTTGTCCATCAAAAGGTGTCGTATCAAAGCGCGTGGTCCCAATGAGTTTGACACTTCGACACTATATATATACTTATATGCATTGACCTATTTTCTTGGTTTCTTGTAAGTTATGGATAGAGGCAGTAGCTTTGAGATATATACAGCCGCGTACATAATTATTGGGCCAGGTTCCTTTGGAATGAGGGCTTAGGTAGATAAGCATAGATATAATTACAAAGTTGAAATGCAAATATTAAGGACCTTTCGCACCATCTCCAGTTAAGTTAGCATTTAACTAGAGGATAGCTAATCTCCAGGTAGCTTGATTTGAAATTTTCGTTTTCACCAAGCTCAGATTAGCCGACCTGCACTTAATTCGATAATTGTTAATATTTTCCAGAACAATTCACAACAACTCATATATAAATAATAATAATAATATAAAATATATTTAGGAAATTTGTCTAGAGATTCATTAAAAAGTAGCGACCATCTAAAGAGGCGTTTGTGAGCCAAATCTATTTAAAATATTTTAAAACTATCAACAGCGCTGCGATTTTGTTCTCAGAGATCGTGCCAGCTGAGTATTGGGATTTTCTTTCACAAGTAAAAGCAGCCTTTCGAGCTTGTGTTTTGTATTCACGACGTTAAAACTGCATGAAATTGATAAAAAAATTTTAAAATTAGTGTCTACCCGCCAAAAAGTAAGAAAACAAATGCAAAATCATAAATTTTTCACAATTTTCTAACACTTCGCTACACCATCGAAAGCAAAATTCTGTTCGACAGAAAACTCGATACTCAACGAAAATTTCGACACGGTTGCATAGCTCATAATAAGAATTTCACTTTCGATCTTCGATAACCAGCGAAGATCGAAAATCAAATGCAACTCATAATAAGGGCCATTATTAAGCAAAAAAAGCTATTTATTTCTTCACTTCAACACATATTATTCCATGTATAACTTGAACATTAATGGAATAAATAAAATTGTATCTATTTTAACAAAAAAATAAATACCATAATAAATACATGACTTACGTAAGAATACAAAGACAAATTATTTATCAGAAGCATTCCCAACAAGCATTTCAGTAAATGTTTTTAAAAATAACTTAAAGTAAGTTTGCTATAATAAGCGTTAAATAAGCATTTTTAATATTAAGCTTATTAAAAGTTTTTTTCAAATAAACCTTTAATAAGTTTTGAGATCGAAAGTTTATAAATAACTTAAACCTATAAATGAAATGCAAATGCCAACGACTGAAATAGTAAATATAACATTTTTTGAATCGTAAGTGACGTGTTTACGTTTTTTAAAATATATTATTAAAAGAAAAAATTAAATAAAACCGATGCGGTAAAAAAAATCCCATCCAGGACCCGCTGCGCTAATCGGTGGAGCATTCGAGTCTTCAAATGATGAGTTCTCCTTATCCTTTCTTAGTTTAACATTCAATTAAAAATGTATTAAATTTTTTTCAGAAAAGTTCATCAATGAGAATGGCGGCGATGAAGCGGAATATATAGCTGCATCGATGTCGTTTTTCCAATTTGCCAATAACCGCATGTAATTGAAACCACGCAACAAGATGTAATAATTAACTTTTTTATGCTTAATTTTTGGTTATCGTGAATTTGTATGCTAAAATGTATATTCCCTATTTATATTTTCGCGACTGTAGATGAGTCCGCCGCATTTCTTTTGGTTTCTAGATGTTAAGCAATCTATGTATGAGTTTTTAAAGAAATATCTTTAAATAAAGGGTTATAAAAATGTTTATAAAAAGCTTTCTTTTGAACATTTTTAGTAAGTTTATATTCATACGCTTATAAACAACTGTTTTTGAACCTTTATTATAAGTTTACACTTTTACGCTTATAAAAAGCTTTCTTTTGAACATTTATTACAAGTTTATATTTCTACGCTTATAACCAATGTTTCTTTTCGATTATATTACGCTTACTTTCAAGCGTTTTATAAACAAAAAATCAACGTTTTGTAAGCTTAATGTTTATAATTGAAAACTTAAAAAAAACTTTCTTTAAATTTATTTTGCTTGTTGGGTTGTCTCTTACACATTGAAAAAAAGTAATAAAAACTCTCAAATAAATAATATAAAAGAAAAACTTTTTAATATACAACGCTTTTATAAATGGACTAAAAAGTAGAAAATAATATTTCTCAGTCCCATAGAATTTGTTTTGATAACTTTTGATTTTGAAATTTTAGCAAAAGTCGTTATAACCAATTTATGAGATTGAAAATGAAAAGCGTGGGGCGCATATAATAGCCACCTGAATTGATATGAAGGGTAATATATGTTCATATGTATGTGGATATATGAATAACGACCGCTTAAAATCGATTCGAAATTTGTACTTTCGCTGAAGAAATTTTAGGTCTATGTTATGTAGTTTGCCTATTGTCAATTAAATATAATGCTTTGTATTGCATGCGCCCCACGCTTTTCATTTTCAATCTCATAAATTGGTTATAACGACTTTTGCTAAAATTTCAAAATCAAAAGTTATCAAAACAAATTCTATGGGACTGAGAAATATTATTTTCTACTTTTTTGTCTTGTCTGTATAAAATTTTGCAATAGATATTAAAATAATTCAACGATATTAATAGAAAGGTGCACACACATGCATTTACATATGTATATACATACAAACGAGCACCAATTAATTTTATTTAAAGAAATAGCGTGTCGTCTATTTCCGCTGTAGCGAACGTAGTACATAGGGCGACATCTAGATGTCCTCTACCTCGCCCTATTTACTACAGATGTCGCCCTATGCACTAGACTTTTTTATAGGAACTTTGCAAAGCAAAGGTTTTATGGTGTCGAACACACAACATTGAAAGTTTCTGGAGCCACAACATTGCAAGTTGATAAAAGCGTTGTAAAAAGCAAAATCGCTACTGCGAAATAATGATTTGAAAACCCACATAAATTCAAATCCGCATAAAAAAAGCCGCATAAAAAGAGACCAAGTGTACAGTTGTCCACAAAAAAATAGGAGTGCCAACGTTTAAAATTTGAATTGGTCAATTCTCAATAAAAAAGCGGTTTTATTTTAAATTTTTTTACACAAGGTAAATCGCAGAAGNAAACCCACATAAATTCAAATCCGCATAAAAAAAGCCGCATAAAAAGAGACCAAGTGTACAGTTGTCCACAAAAAAATAGGAGTGCCAACGTTTAAAATTTGAATTGGTCAATTCTCAATAAAAAAGCGGTTTTATTTTAAATTTTTTTACACAAGGTAAATCGCAGAAGCTTTCCACAGTTCACACATTTCAATCAAAAATAAACAAAAATTAAGATCTCAATTTAAGTAAGATCTCAATTTAAAGGCGAAGATAGGGGAAGAAAGATTAAAATAAAGGTACCTAAAGTGGAAAGGATATAGAGACAGACACAGACTCAATCTGGGAACTATTTTGCGATTTTAGATATTTTCGGGATTCTCGAGAATTATAGATATTTTTTATTGATATTGTTATCAATTTTTCTATCGACATTTTCGGAAACTATCGATGTAATAATCGATATTTCTATCGATTTCTTTTCGATTTGGTAATCGATATTTTTAAATATTTTGTTAGATATTTTTTATCGATTTGGTTATGGATTATGTTATCGATATTTATCAATTTTGTTATCGATATTTATCGACCTTGTTATCGATTTTGTTATCGATAATTATCAATTTTATTATCGATATTTATCTATTTTGTTATCGATATTTATCGATTTTGTTATCGATATTTATCGATTTTGTTATCAATAATTATCGATTTTGTTATCGATATTTATCGGTTTTGTTATCGTTATTTATCGATTTTGTTATCGATATTTATCGATTTTGTTATCGATATTTATCGATTTTGTTACCAATATTTATCGGTTTTGTTATCGATATTTATCAATTTTTTAATCGATTTTGCTACCAAAGGTGTTATCGATGTTGCTTTTAAAATTTTTATCGAATTTGTCATCGATTTTGTTACCGATATTTCTATCGGGTTTGTTATCGATATTTTGTTGGACCTTATGATCGATTTTGTTATTGATAGAGTATAATGATAAAAATGAAGATAATGGAAAATCCGAATAACATGAATGTTATTAAAACGAACAGGAGTAGAGGTAGGGATCTAGATAGAAATAAATATAGTTTAAAAAAACACGCTTTTAAAGCATATCAAACTAAAAAGTAAAAAATAATTCTTAATATAAGTTGAAAATAATAATGAAACAAAAAATACTAGTATTATTGTGAAAAAGTGTGGGTTGCTCGATAGACGAAAAATATGGCAAAGAGCGCCCCACGCTTTTTCACAATAATACTAGTATTTTTTGTTCATTATTACTTTCAGCTTATTTAAGAATTATTTTGTACTTTTTAGTTTGATATGCTTTAAAACCGTGTTTTTTAGTTTTTTTGAACTATATTTAATTTGAATTTTTTAGTTCGATTTATTGTTAAAAATAAAATTTTTTCTAAATGCTCGAGTGCTCGAGCCGGAAAGTAAGTAGACGGTACGCATGCGCAGACAGCGTGGTTGTCTTACTTGCTCTCACACAGAGGCTGTGTGAGGAAATTATTTAATCCTGGCGATCCTAATCAGGATAATGAGATAAATTTATGAAAACATTATATTGTCGCTGATTCTTGATAAGTGTACAAAGTTTGAATTAAATCTGTCCGTTTAAAGTGGGTCAAAATCGAGTCCAAAGGAGTCGGTTACAAACATACATACATACAAACATACAGGTGAAGCTCATAAAAGGGTGTTAAAAAGAGAAAAAATATAATATAATAAATATATATAAATAGTATGTATACATTGATTATAAGACAAAATAGATAAGTAGCGTAAGTTTCACTTCTCCAATGTGGCCCAGGCGCACTTACTTTTTTTTTATGAAAGCTTATAAACCTAGTAAGAGACCAGTTGAGCACGAATTTTGAAGGTGCAGAAAAAATAGCAATTTTGAAGAATTCGATTCTCCTGTTCCAGTTAATAAATGTTACATAATAAAACCTAATAGAAGGCGGTTGTAGGTTTCCTCCGAAATGAAGAATAATTTCACAAGAAAAATTTTAAATGTTATAAAAAAAATTTCACCATAATTAAAAAAAAATTTTNTATGAAAGCTTATAAACCTAGTAAGAGACCAGTTGAGCACGAATTTTGAAGGTGCAGAAAAAATAGCAATTTTGAAGAATTCGATTCTCCTGTTCCAGTTAATAAATGTTACATAATAAAACCTAATAGAAGGCGGTTGTAGGTTTCCTCCGAAATGAAGAATAATTTCACAAGAAAAATTTTAAATGTTATAAAAAAAATTTCACCATAATTAAAAAAAAATTTTAGTTTTTAGAAAAATTTTGGGTATGCAGTTTTATAGATCATTAAATTGTAGTATAATAAGTGCAAGTTGCAAGTGCCTAAGAGATTTCGTTGATTTTTAATAATTTTTTTTCGATAACACTTCGAGCACACCTCCATGCGAAATGGGAAATAAATGCGTTTGTTTTATTTTTAAAAATCAACGGGAACTCTTAGACACTTGCACCTTGCTCTTTGTTATTATAAAATTTAATGATCTATTAAACTGCATATACCAATTTTTAATAAAAACAAAAAAAATTATTTGGGTGAAAATTTTTTATAACAATTCAGATTTTTGTGTTTATTTTTCATTTTGGAAGAACCAAACAATTGCTTATTATGTTTTTTATTATGTAACATTTATTAACGGAAAAGTAGAATACATTTTCTTCGAAATTGCTACTTTTTCCGTACTTGCACTAAAAAATTTAAAATAAAAAATTCACAAATAAGGCTCCACTGAACACTTGCAAATTTTATAAGCTTTCATTCAAAAAATTAACCAAATGAGTGAAAAATTAAGTCTCCAGTGTATTATGAACACTAAATGCCAGTTTTGAAACTCAGCGTGCAACACTTACTTTTCCCTTTCTTTTGAGAATTTTACTCAAAGTATGTATATTAATTTTTCTATCAGTATTAGCAATGATTCGTGATTTATTGATTGCACGAAGATTATCGATTAAATAGCAACCCTTAAGAGAGGTGCGAAACAAACTGGCGAAGGTTTTCATTATATTTTGTAAGGGACATTTTTATTATTTTATATTCTCTGTTCAAAAATTTACCTCTGAAAAATCCAGAACTGATTTAAAGGACAGATTAAGAAATAAAGGACAAAATGCGTCCTTTATTTTGAAAAAAATTATAAAGGACAGAGAGCTAAAATAAACGACTGTCCTTTGAAATAAAGGACGGATGGTCACCGTAGTTATGGACCCCCTGTTAATTTTTGATAACTTTTCCTCTACGGCTCTTTCAATTCAATTCATCTTTATTCAGTCTATGATTAAAAATCTTACAGACTAGATTACACAGATTACAAAAATAAGTATTATACGATAATAGTGTTAACATAGCAGTGCATGAACTAAACCTAAGAGTAAAACGATTCAAGCGTGGACTTAAATAAGGATCTTGATGATGAAAATTCGATATCGATCTTCTTAGAGATGTTATTAAATTCCGAGAGCGCTCTAAATATAGGCGCTAACGAATAGAAATTTGCCTTAACTACACTAAGATAAAAGGGAGGTTGAGATCGTAAGGTTCTGTGAGGAACATTGAAATTTATTAGCTCTAGTAGTTCAGGGCAATTGATCTTCCCACAGACCAAATCAAAGAGAAACATAAGGAGCTGAATAATTCTTCTTTTTTCTAATGACTGCAAATTTATTAGCTGACAGCGGGCCGCATAGGGCGGAAGCGGGTCGGAAAAATTAAGTGGTTGAAGAGCAAATGGAAGGAACTTTCTTTGAACCCGTTTGATTCTCATAGAATGACAGCTATAAATAGGACTCCAAATGACTGACGCATACTCTAATTTTGAACGTACTAACGAGTTAAAGAGAATTTTCCTAGTGTAAGGGTCCTTAAAGTCCCTCGCATATCGACGTAAAAAAGCTAAGTTACTATACGCCTTTGGAAGCAAATAGCATACATGGTTTACAAAAGTAAAACCCGAATCAAAGACTACACCCAGATCAACAAAATCATTGACCAAAATGAGCTTCTGATTTAAAATTGAGTAACACGAAGCCAATTTACAAGGGGATCTAGAAATTGACATATGGAAGCATTTTTTTATATTGAGCGATAGCTTATTAATTATACTCCAACTGACTAAATTATCCAAATCATGCTGCAGATAGAGGACATCGGACGGACAAGTTATTTTACGAAACAATTTGAGATCATCGGCGTAAAGAAGATATCTGCAATGTTTGAAGCAAGTACCGATATCATTAATAAACAGAATAAATAAAAGAGGGCCTAGGATGCTACCCTGAGGAACACCTGACGGAGCAACAAAGGACTTGGATTTATAATTTTCAATTTCTACAAAAAGAGTTCTATCTGTAAGGTAAGATTTCAACCATGACAGGAAAACAGAATGAAAGCCCATACACTGCAGTTTACTTAGCAAGATAGCATGTGAAACTTTATCAAACGCTTTCAAAAAGTCTCTTGCATCAAGAAATCTTGTATCAGTTCTAAGTTTAGATTTTGTGACGGCTTATGACAGAATAGGTTCCCATGATATTCTGCTATAACTAAAGCCCTGGAAAACTGGTGAGAGGATGTACAATATTATCAAGTATTTCCTTTACAACCGGAAGTTTGCTGTTCGGGTCAATTACTGTTATTCAAAAGCTGTTCCTCTCTTTAATGGTGTCCCACAAGGATCACCACTTTTGGTTTCAGAAAGTTAGCTCCATTATTTCGGCTAACACGCACGTAGATCATCTTACTTACGCTGATGATATTTTAAATTTTTCTAATATAAGACCCTGACGAAAGTAAAAATAATTGCTTCTAACATACTAAGCGATCTAATCAATTGGTTCTAAGTATTATTTAGTTCATATAACTACACTCGTAAATGTAATTAGGGCTCTTATATTACGGACTCGTAATTTATGGACACGGCAAAAAAAACATCTTAAATTGCTAGAAACACCTTACCATGCAGCAGAGGAGAAGTAGCATCGGTGCATTTCCCACCTCGCCAATAAAAGCTATCTCTCACGTCGAATCCTGCTTTAAACAAAAAAACGATATATCAAGCAATCAGCTTTATTTCGTATATTAAGCTACGTGAAATATTTGGACATTATATCTACTCCGATGCTTACTAAAGTAAAAACTCCACCGCTAGGGCATTTGCCCAGTTCCATACTCATAAATGACCTTGGAAGCGTATTTTCACAGACGGTTCCAGATATGATACCAGCTGTGTTTTTGCGGTAACAAAACGGCTAGGTGTTACAATTCTCATCGGTGCTTTTGCCGCGTACTGCTCGGCATTTACAGCCGAATCAGCTCTAAAAACGAAGGAAATTTCCTCATATGCGAGGACATTAATGCAGAAATCGAAGCCTTTTTTAACAGTGATAATGATTCTCTATTTGCCGCAATAAGAAGAGAGAGGCCGAAATACGAGAGTGCGAAGAGCTTGAGATGCTGGCCGACAGGAAGAACGCCCGAAAATTCTACCAGAGGGTTAGGCGACTTACGGAAGGTTTCAAGACCGGGGCGAACTCCTGTAAGAACAGCAATGGGACCTAGTGACCGATGTCCAGAATATCCTTAAATTGTGGAGGGAACACTTTTATAATCTACTGAATGGTAGCAGCGCTGAAAGTAGTGAAGAAGATGAACCCGAGTCCCCAGTCGATGATGATGGAGTAGCTGTCCCACCGCCTGACTATGACGAGGTACGAATAGCGATTACGCGGCTGAAAAACAACAAAGCTGCTGGAGCTGACGGCCTGCCAGCCGAGCTATTCAAGTACGGCGGCGAGGAGCTGATGAGGTGCATGCATCAGCTCGTATGCAGAATATGGTCAGATGAACGCATGCCCGACGACTGGAATTTAAGTGTGCTCTGCCCAATCCACAAGAAAGGCGACCACGCCATACGCGCCAACTACCTCGGAATCAGCCTTCTAAGCATAGGTTACAAGGTCTTATCGAGCGTATTGTGCGAAAGACTGAAGCCCACCGTCAACGAGCTGATTGGACCTTATCAGTGTGGCTTTAGGCCTGGAAAACCCACCTTAGATCAGGTATTCACAATACGCCAAATCTTGGAAAAGACCCGCGAGAATAGGATCGACACGCACCATCTATTTGTCGATTTCAAAGCCGCTTTCGACAGCACGAAGAGAAGTTGCCTTTATGCCGCGATGTCTGAATTTGGTATCCCCGCGAAACTAATACGGCTGTGTAAAATGACGTTGAGCAATACCACCAGCTCCGTCAGAATAGGGAAGGACCTCTCCGAGCCGTTTGATACCAAACGAGGTTTCAGACAAAGGGACTCCCTTTCGTGTGATTTCTTTAATCTGATGTTGGAGAAGATAATAAGAGCCGCAGAACTGAACCGCTTAGGCACAATACTTTATAAGAGCGTACAATTGCTGGCGTATGCCGATGACATCGATATTATCGATAAAAACAAGGGCTACGTCTGTTCTGCAAAGCGAAGATTGGATAGAGAAGCAAAGCGAATGGGTCTGGTGGTGAACGAGGACAAAACGAAGTATCTCCTGTCAGCACACAAACAGTCAGAGCATACGCGTCTTGGCACCCACGTCACTGTTGACAGTTACAAGTTTGAAAAAGTAGACGACTTCGTTTATTTGGGAACCAGCATTAACACCAATAATAATGTCAGCCTTGAAATCCAACGGAGAATCACTCTTGCCAACAAGTGCTACTTTGGGCTGAGTAGGCAATTGAGAAGTAAAGTCCTCTCTCGTCGTACAAAGAACAAAGATCACACTCTATAAGTCATGCCTGTGCTGGTGTATGGCGCGGAAGCATGGACAATGAAAGCATCTGATGAGGCGGCTCTTGGAGTTTTCGAGAGAAAGATTCTGCGAAAGATTTACGGACCTTTACGCGTTGGTGATGGCGAATATCGCAGACGATTTAACGATGAGCTGTATGAGCTTTACAACGATATAGACATAGTGCAGCGAATTAAAATTCAGCGGCTCCGCTGGCTTGGCCATGTCGTTCGGATGGACAGAAACGCTCCTGCTATGAAAGTATTCAACGCGGGCCGCGATGCTGGTAACAGAGGAAGAGGAAAGCCTCCTCTGCGTTGGAAAGACCAGGTGGAGAAGGACTTGGCTTCACTTGGCATTTCCAATTGGCGTCAGTTAGCACAGAAGAGAAATGACTGGCGTGCTGTTTTGGACTCGGCCAAAATCGCTTAGGCGGTTACAGCGCCAATTAAGAAGAAGAAGAATGATTCTCATATAATTTCGACATCACGTGAAATACCCTTTCGACACAAAAACACTATTAAAATTATGTGGTTACCTGGGCACGTCGGAATAGAAGGGAACAAGTTTGCGCACCAATGATTTCTGTGTTAAAAACTTAGTTTAACATACATTGTATTTAATTTAAAGAACAGACATTTTCATTTCTCTTCAAAACCCCCTATCAGCAATTTTTTTGCTACATATAGTCATAATTCGAAATGCAATAACCTCTATCTGATGTTTAAACTAAAATAAAATGAATTAAAAGTAAAATAACAGTTTTAATATATAGCGTGAATTTTTAATTATTAACACTTTTAAAAATAGCTGTCAAAACAGTTTTTTGCTCTCCTGAAAAATTGAGTTTTTGCAGATAGAGGGTATTGAATATAAGCCCTCGAATTTATATACCACATATGTCCCAGACACAATTGATTGAAATATAGCTGTGCTCGTATGGAACAGTAGCTCATGTCGAAAGGCTGGCTTCAGTATTTTGCGGCATTCGCAGCATACGATTGCGAATGACTCACTGGCGCCAAGCCGTTTAAGAACTTTTTGCAAATAAACGTGCAGAAATAGTTCCGATACTAGCAAGTCAATATTCTTATTAAGTCTCATCAAAAAATTCCGGGTCGTTTAAATAATAAAGCGAATGCCGCATTATACTAAAGCTAGCTTCCCGACATAAGCTACTATTCCATACGAACAAAGATATAGTTTAAAAATAATTATGAAAATACATGGTTTAGGTTTTTAGCAACCTAGGAAAAAATAAGTTGATCCCAGAGTTTTTAAATTTTCGTTAGATCTAAGTTTGCTTTGTTATTAATTCAAATACGAGTAACTTTAAACTTGTTCCATTTAATTTTCTTTTAAAGCCATACCTAATTTAAATAATTTTATTCCATTTTTGGCTTTCATTTCTGACTACCTATAAGCGTTATCCAAATGGGAAAAATTAAAAAAAAAATATCCGGTTTTTTTCTAAATTTAAAAATTAATAACCGGTTGTTTCTGTTAAATGTATTGGAATATACACTCTGCATACTTTTGTGCTCTAACATTAATTCGATAGCATAGCATGTGTATGTATCGTACACCAACAATGGGATGCGAATACGTGAGTGTGATCGCGATGTAATACGAGGAATCGATGCATACTTTTATAGAGTTGTAAGGCACACGTCATTTCATTTCCTTTTTGGTTTTAAAAAGAACTGGTCAACGCATCCGAATCACTCAACTTTTTGTCAAATATCGCTAAGTCAGTTTTGCATATTAGAATAAAATTAACGAGAAGCCTTTTGACTAAGTGGGTGCCTTTTTATTTCAACAACGTTAACATGGTAGCAGAAGTCCAAGGTTTCTGGATGTAAGTGGATTGTAAAAAGGCACATCTATACAAGCTGATTCCCCAGAAACGTGCAAAGACTCGGGCGTTGTTACTGTAAACGGTAAGAACAGCTAACTAAAATATAAGAAAGTGAACCGAAAAATGGCGCTGGTTAAGTGTGACGATGTAGTCATACCCATATTTGACGGGATGAATTACGGGAACTGGAAAAAAAACGAATAGTGAAAGTTTTAGAGTACAAAAAATGCAAAGACTGCGTAACAAGGGCTGCGACAGCCAACGACAAGCCGGACGTGTGGCAAGAAGCCGAATTAAAAGCTCACAATATAATTGTTGGAAATATTCAATATTCAATGTATTTTTCCTTAGTTACAATATGCATGTCGATATGACATCTCCTTTTACTTGTCATTTTTTCATACTTTCTTATGCTTCCATTTTTGTATCACATTCCCCTTCTTCTCTCTGTAATTTTGATCGCAAGTTAATTAAATCATTTTCTTTAACTAAGAACAAGCTCTTTTATTTAAATCTGGGAATTCCACTGCCATCGTAAGAGGTTATGGACCCAGCTGCCCAAAATATCAAGGTTGAGCTTTTTTCTTTCATGTTATGAATAATAGCAGCGACGAAACAATGAAAAAGGAAGACATATATAGCATAGAAAAACGTGGTGTGAGTCGCGAAATTGCTGGAGAAATGGCTGCTAATTCGATTACTAGCCCATCGAAAATTGAGCTTTTGTCAAAGGAAAACTTTGACACCTGGAGTATGCAAGTGGAGGCGCTCTTCACCAAAAATGAACTTTGGGGCTATGTTAATGGCACGTGTGCGATGCCGCCGGAGAGTGATATTAATGCGAAAAGTGTTTGGCTAAAGTGTGACAAAAAGGCTAAGGCGGACTTGACTCTTTCGATGCAACCATCAGAGCACAAGCAAATTCGTGGCTGCGACACATCGCGTAAAGTATGGCTCAAATTGGAGTCGATATACGCATCAAAGGGGCCGGCGCGCAAAGCCACACTTCTGAAACAGATCATGTTACAGATACTTGATGAGGGTGGTAATGTTAAAGAGCATATCGCGACATTTTTCGATGCTGTGGATAAATTTGAAAGCATGAGTGTACCAATAAATGGTGATTTGTTGTCAATCATGCTGCTGTATAGCCTTCCGTCGTCCTATGAGAATTTTCGGTGCGTTATTGAATCTAGGGATGAATTGCCCAAGGCCGCGGTGTTAAAGATTAAAATTATCCAGAAAAGTGAGGCACGTAAGTAAACTTCTGGAGGTGCAGTAATTGCAATGGCTGCTGGTAACCGCGGAAATTGTGTAAAGAGACTCGTGAAGAAAAAGAGAAAAATGCTTCTAAAGCTATTTTTAAATGTTTTATGTGCGGTGCACCAGGTCATAAAGCGAATGTTTGTAAAGCTAGGAAGGGAGAAAATTCTAATCGTCTTAAACAATCTAACCATGAAGTCAATGAATCGTATGCGGTATGCCATACGGAAGCAGAGCAATCATGGGATGGTTCTCACACTCATCGTGCGAATCATACTTGGGTTCTTGACAGCGGTTGTACTGGACATTTGTGTGGCGACGTTTCGAGTTTTTCGTTTATTAGCAAATCATCTAAAGTCAAGTTGAACCTTGCTAGTCATGCCTGCGCAGATGTCAAAGGCAAGGGCATTGGTGATGACAGTGAACGACAAATAGAATTTAAGAATACCTTATTTGTGCCGGATGTGCGAACGAATCTAATTTCTGTTGCGAAAATCACCGATAAGGGGCATACAGACGGAGCATTTGTTAGTGATGCAAGCGGCAAAACTACCCTTACCGCAGATCGAAAGGGCGATTTGTACTATTTGCGCGAAAGCAGCGAATGTGGCGTTGTTCAAGAAAAGTGTCCCGAATTATTTAAATGGCATTGCCGGCTTGGCCACTTGAATGCAAAAGATTTAATGAGAATTGTCCGTGAAGATGTATTACCTTCGACTAAAGCTAGCGAAACTGAGGAAATAGCAAAATGTGAAGTTTGTTTAAAAGGTAAAATTACTGCATTACCATCTAACAAGTTTCGCGAACCATGTGAAGAACTGCTAAAGGTTGTCGTGGGTCCTTTTAGAGAAGAATCCATTGGTCGCGCAAGGTACTTTGTTACCTTCATAGAGGACAGCTCAAGGTGGTGCGAGAGATATTTTCTGCGTCAAAAGTCTGATGTTTTTGAAGCTTTCAAATTGTATCAAATGTGCATTGAAAGGCAAACGGGTCAGAAAATAAAGTGTCTACAGTCCGGCAAAGGCCGTGAGTATTGTAATAATATTTTTGATCAATACCTTGCAGATCATGGCATTTTAAGAAGGCTTAGTGTTCCCGGAACTCCTGAGCAGAACGGGTTGGCCGAAAGAATGAATCGGACATTGCTGGATATGGCTCAGTGCCTTCTGCTGCAATCTGGTTGGGTTGCATCTTTTTGGTCGGAGGCTGTAGCTACTTCATGTTTTATTCGCAACAGATGCCCGTCAAGCAGCATTAAATGGAAGACACCCTACGAGAAGCTCTATGATGACAGACCAGAACTTAATTATTTGAAGATATTTGGATCAAAAGTAATGGTACTCAATAAGGATCCAGGTTAAAGTAAACTTGCGCTGAGGGCTACAGAAGGCATATTTGTAGGGTATCCTCGAGATAGAAAAGGTTATCGCATATGGGTTCCTATCACTCATCAGATTATATGTGCGCGAGATGTTAAGTTTTTAGAGGTTGGTCAGAAACAGTCAATAAGGAAACATCTATCAGATGATTTGCCGCTTTTTGACACAGGCAATAAAAGTGGTGCGCATAATGAAAATTTCGTTGAATTTCCTCCACAAGAAGTCCAAAAAGAGAGTCTTGAGGTTGTTTCAAGCTCAGAAGGCCCAAACTTCTTCGTACTGGGCGTAGAGGGCGCCCCCGAAAAGTATTTCGTTCTCGAAATTCTGTAGAAAAAGACGTCCAGGCTCTCGAGTCAGATGGTGACTTAGAAGATATCGATGATGACGTGTTCACAGGTATAGCTGAAATTGATACACGTATGGCTTTACGAGGTCCTGAGTGTGATGAGCTGAAGGTTGCTATGGAAGCCGAAGTTATGAGTCTAGTCAAAAATGACACGTTTGAGATCATCAGCACCGATAACCTTAAAAATATAATTGGATGCCGCTTTGTACTCGAAAATAAATATGGTTCCGATGGGAGGATTGAGCGGCGTAAGGCCAGCCTTGTGGTTAAGGGGTATGGCCAAAAATACGGTGTCAACTACAATCAAACATTCGCACCAGTAGTAAGGCTAGATACAGTTAGACTTTTATTGGCCTTAGCAATACACTTTGAACTTAACAACTTCCCTGTCCTCATACAATGCATTTTGTTAATGCCCCACGTCCTCCGGTTTTTTGCTCTAATATGTCAAAGAACGTCCAAATATACCATAACATATAATTTTTATAAATTGTTATATAAAGCTTTATCTTGTTTTTGTTATTTTATTTTATGACTCATGTGTGACTCATGGACGTAGGACGAAACAGTTTCTTTGCCACGTTTAATGAGTCACATGTGAACACATCTAGCAAAGTTGCTTTTGAGTTACATTTAGGGATGTTCCGATACAAGTAAATACGAGTATGTACTCGATGCTTTTGTTTTGATAAAAACTACTTTTTTTACTCGAATCGTTGTTTCGATACCTACTTGGTATTGGAGTGCAAGGTGGCAAAGTCTTTCTGGCCACGGGTGGACCGGGGCGGTCTGGGGAGCTCTTGAGACTAAGCAAGCTGCATCTCTCACTACCCCTTACTGCACCAGCTGCATGGAGGATAATGAGGTGGAATCATCTCAACATCTGCTGCTCTGGTGCCCCGCCTTTGCTAGCCTAAGGTTTAAGCACCTTGGGTCGCACTTTTTTCACACTCCCGATGAGCTCTCGGGAGTGGACATCAGTCAACTGTAGAGCTTCGTTGTGAGCACGGAGCGTTTCTTCGGAAAAAAGCCATAGGTGTCGTCCTTCTCCCATAGCTTCCTCCCTCTTTCCCCTCCCTGCGTCCCTTTTTGCTGAAGATATACGTAGCGGCGAAAACGTATGTAAGCTGAGAAAAGCATTATATGGCCTCAAGCAATCTGGCCGTCAATGGTATATCAAACTTAGCACTAAGTTATCTGAAATGGGATTGAAGCCCCTGAAAAACGAGCCGTGTTTATTTTATGGTACACTCAATAAACAGTTTTGTTCGTTATTGGTCTACGTAGACGACTTGTTACCGTTTGCGGGGGTCGTCAACGTGTGGGGATGCAGTTATCCGAGGCTTTTTTGGTGTTTTCATTGGCTTTATTTTATTACGTGACGGGTCCCAAACACAGCGCACAACCATTGTTGGGGTGGATGGTATTCAACCGGATACACATTTTTATAGCGGGCCGCTTGCTTTAAGACAGACGCCCGCTTGCAGCCGCACCTCCTGGTGAGCAGACGCTGCAGACTGCAGTGAGCCCTTAAACCGAATAAGTCGGAGTGGCCCCGCCTAAGCTCCCTCTCTTACTGCCGTGACCCAAGGCTCCACTCGGGTTGGTTACCGCATTGAGCATTACCGGGAGAAAAGGAGGGAAGAGAGACGTCTTTTCAAGAGAAAGAAAAGAGAGGCAGAAAGGCGTGAGTGCGAAGAGCTTGAGATGCTGGCAGACAGGAACGCGGCTCGAAACTTCTATCAGAAAATAAGGCAGCAATCAAATGGTTTTAAGACCGGCGCTAGCTCCTGCAAAGATGAAGATGGAAATCTGGTAACAGATGTCCCTAGTACACTTGCGATATGGAGGGAACACTTTTCATTGCTTCTAAATGGCGAAACAGATGGCGCGTTTGATGAAGGAGAACCCGAACCCATGTATAGGGACGAAGCTCACGTCCCTCAACTCGACCAAGACGAGGTGAGAACAGCAATAAAGCGGCTTAAGAACAACAAAGCCCCCGGAGCCGACGGTATACCGGCTGAGCTGTTCAAAGCCGGTGGCGAAGAATTGGTGGGGCGTATGTACCAGTTTTAAGCAGAATTTGGTCTGATGAATACATGCCCGAAGAATGGAATCTCAGTGTACTTTGTCCAATCCACAAGAAGGGAGATCCCGCCGTTTGCGCCAATTATCGCGGAATAAGCCTTCTTAATATTGCATACAAGGTCCTGTCGACGACACTGTGTGAAAGACTGAAGCCGTTCAGGAACCAGCTGATTGGACCTTATCAGTGTGGCTTCAGACCTGGTAAGTCTACCATTGACCAGATTTTCACAACACGTCAAATCAAAGACACTAGATAAGCAAATCGACATACACCATCTTTTTGTTGACTTTAAAGCTGCTTCTGATAGCACGAAGAGGAGCTGCCTGTACGATGCCATGTCCAAATTTGGGATCCCCGCAAAACTAATACGGCTATGTAGAGTGACGTTGAGCATAACCTTCAGCTCCGTCCAAATTGGGAAGGACCTCTCCGCGCCGTTTGAGACCAAACGAGGTTTTAGAAAAGGCGATTCACTCTCGTCCGACTTTTTCAATCTGATGCTGGAAAGCGTAATAAGAGCTGCCAATCTGAATCGCAGCGGCACCATATATATCAAAAGAACGATGCTGCTAATGTATGCAGATGATATCGATATTGTAGGTCTGAAACAAAGAAACGTAACCGCAGCATTTTCCAGTTTAGAAAAAGAAGCTAAAGAGGTTGGTCTAGCGGTGAACGAGGGAAAGACAAAGTACCTCCTGGCAACATATAAAGAGTCTACGCGTTACGGGACACACGTCACTGTTGGCAGATATAACTTTGAAGTAGTGAATGACTTCGTCTACCTAGGATCCAGCATAAACACCACCAAAAACGTCGGCCTGGAGATCAAGCGAAGAATAACTCTTGCCAACAGGTGCTACTTTGGGCTCGGTAGGCAATTGAAAAGCAGAGCCCTCTCTCGACGAATGAAACTCACGCTCTACAAATCTCTCATCATCCCCGTCCTTTTGTATGGCGCAGAATCTTGGACGATGTCGAACAATGATGAGAAGACTTTACGGCCCTGTTTTCGTGGACGGCGAATATCGGAGAAGATGGAATGACGAACTGTACGAGCTTTTTAACGACATGGACATAGTTAAGCGCATAAAAATACAGCGATTGCGTTGGCTTGTACATGTTGTACACATGGATGATGACTCTCCGGTGAAAAGATCCGTCGACTCCGCACCCATGGGTGGACAACGAAAGCAAGGGCGCCCACGAACTCAATGGAAGGACCAAGTGCAGAAGGACCTGTCTGCCCTTGGGATAACCAACTGACGCAAATCCGCGCAGGAGAGAAGCAATTGGAGAAGCTTTTTGGTCTCGGCCCAAACCGACAAACGGTTGTAGTGCCAAATAAGAAGAAGCAGAAGACGACTTGTTAATTGCATCGAAAAATTTGAGAAACATCGAACATATTAAACATCATCTTTTAAGAGTTTGAAATTAAAGGCCTAGGTCTGGCGAAATATTGCTTAGGCTTGGAAATTGAACAAACAAAAGAAGGTTTTGATCTGAAGCAAACAGGATACGTGATGGAACTATTGAAGCAGTATGGCATGGAAGAATGCAATCCTGTCGTGACGCCGTCTGAGGTAAATGAACAACTATCAGGTGTAAAAGATAAGCCATGCGAAGGAAATCCATATAGGGAATTGATTGTAAGTTTGATGTATTTGTCGGTAGAAACGCGACCTGATATAGACAACACAGTCTCTCGACTAGCGCAGTTTATCATGAATCCAACTATGTGTCATTGGCTTGCTGCGAAGCGGGTACTCAGATATCTGGCTGGAACAGCTCACAGGGGGTTGATGTTTCGCAGAACGGGTGACCCGTTAATAGGTTATACCGATGCCGACTGGGGTGGTTGTACCATTGATCGTCGATCATACACGGGCTATGTCTTCCTACTGAGTGGCGCAGCGATTACTTGGAAATCGCAAAAGCAGCGCACAGTTGCGTTATCTTCGACTGAAGCGGAACACATCAGTTTAGCAGAAGCAGCTAAAAAAGCAATTTACTTGCGAAGTCTTTTCTCTGAGCTGGGCTTACGAATGTTTAACCATATTACAGTTCTTGTTGATAACAAAGGAGCTCAGTATTTGGCGAGTGACCCCGTATTTCATGCTCGCACGTAACACATTGACATAAAACATCATTTTGTTCACGAATCAGTTGCCACTGGACATTTTTACGTGCAGCATGTACCAACGCAAGAGATGGCCAAACCGCTACCCAGAGTGAGTCACGAGAGATGCCTAATAGGACTAGGATTTTCCGTTTAAGATGACCTTGTTATTGAGAGGGCGTGTTGGAAATATTCAATCTATGTATTTGTCCTTAGTTACAATATGGCATCTCCTTTTACTTGTAATTTTTTCATACTTTCTTATGCTTCCTTTTTTGTATTACATTTCCCTTCTTCTCTCTGTAATTTGGATCGCAAGTTAATTAAAATATTTTCTTTAATTGAGGACAAGCTTTTTTATTTAAATCTGGGAATTCCACTGCCATCGTAAGAATAATTTATAGCGCTTTATCGGATAAACAGTTTGAATACAGCAAAGATCTCGAAACGCCTCGCGAAGTTCTGCAAAAACTCGACGAAATGTATGATAACAAGTCGACCGCTCTACAAATAGTCCACAGATGCAACTCTTTAAGATACTCGTCTTTCCATCTTTGACTGAACTGCTGATGCAATAATTTGAGTGTTTCCCAACGATTTTGTAGTGAAAGGTTGTCGAGTTGGGGTTCTGGAGATGCACGAAGTGGGGCACCCCGCAAGAAGTGGCCAGGTGTTAGAGCTAACAGCTCTTGGGGATTGTCGGAGATGGGTGAGAGAGGTCGCGAGTTCAACACTGCTTCAATACAGGCCAGTAAGGTTGCGAGCTCTTCGAAGGTGAAATGGTAACTCCCAGCAATTGAAATTTAAAACTCTTGACGGCCGCCCATGTGGGGAGCGTTTGGCGGTAAGAAATGCCATTCAAAGCCGTGGAGATTATATTTTGAGCGTATATCGTCTGACATTTCCTTAAGAAATCTCTTGAAATCAGTTCGAAAGGCTCGATTGGCACCTACGAAGTTTTTCCCATTATCGGAAAATACGCGTTGTGGTGGTTGTGCTGCTTGGAACGCTTTGGTGGAGAGATCTGAACACGTCTCTAAATGGATGGCCTTAGTCGAAAAGCAGATGAAAACGCAGACATAACCTTTCAGCAGTGGTGATTTTCGCAGTGTACATGACGTAACATCAAAAGGACCTGCGAAGTCAATTCCAGTGTGAGTGAATGGCAAGGAGAAGTTTGAACGCTCTGGCAGTAATGTTGCCATTATTTGTGAACGCGTATTCTGTTTTAAGATTGTACAGGTTTTGCACGTTCGTATGCAATTTTCGACCTGTGATTTTAATCTAGGAATGAAATACTCTTGTCTGGCGGTTCGGATCATTAGTTGATGTTCAGCGTGCATCAGCAAGTTGTGTATAAATAGAAGAAATAGGTGGCAGAATCTGGAGGAGGGTGGGATGATGATAGGATATCTCTCATTGTAAGAGAGTGGCGAATTTGCAAGACGGCCGTTTACTCGGACAAGTCCATTTTTTATCGATAAAGGGGTTTAAAGTCAAAAGGGAACTCCTTTTGGAAATGGATTGTTTGTTAGAGAGTTTCGCGTATTCATTGGGATAATGCCTTTCTTGGGCGAGTTTAATGAGACGAGATTTAACCCAATGAATTTCCCTTTGAGTAATTACCGTTGTTTCATGATGGATAATCGAAGTAGCCTGTATGCGATTTCGCGTGGTTCGATGAAAGAAACGAAAAATGTAGCATATTACTCTCAAGGCTTTTGACCAGGATGAGAAACGGTTTAAGAGATCAGGTTCTTCTAGTGGATCAACGTTTTGACGAAATGATGTTGGCCATTGATCTGAAGGTTTCTTGAGCCAGACCGGTCCGTGCCACCAAAGGGATTGTTGAATTAAGTCCTGTGGTCTGCAGCCCCGCGTTCCTAGGTCAGCAGGATTAATTTGGGTTGATACGTGTCTCCATTTGATGTTTCCAACGTTTGTGATGATTAAGAGGTGCGGTTAGCTACATATACCTTCCATGCGCATTTAGGTTTTTCCAGCCACGAGAGAACTATAGTCGAATCCGACCATAAGAATATTTCTGTTTCCCCTAGAGGAAGTTTATTAATAACGTTTTTGATACATTTGGACAGCAGCACTGGACCGCAAAGTTCCAGACGTGGAAGGCTTACTGTTTGTAATGGTGCGACTTTAGTCTTCGAGATAAGTAGGTGAGATGCAATAGTATTGTCGGTCTGAGTTCTTATGTAGATGGATGCGCAGAATACCTTCTCCGACGCATCACAGAACTATTTGATTTGGTGAAAATTGCATCCATCTGGGTATTTGGGTTTGCTCGATACTAGGAAGATCCGAAATAAATTGGTTCCATTTTTGCAGTGAAAGTGGTTTAACGCATTCGTCCCACGCAGTGCCATCCAACCATATCTGCTGCAAAGTATTTTTGCCTGAACAATAATAGGCGCTAGCCACCCCCTCGGGGTCAAAAAGTTTCGAAACCGAGGATAAAATTTGTCGCTTAGTAGCACTTGTAAAGGGTGAACACACCAAAACTGCGACACTTAGAAATTACTACCAGAAACAAACTAGAAAGCTTTGAAATTATTTTTTTTGTATTGTATAACTTGGAAGTTTAGATGTTATTAAAATGTTAAAATATTAGTTATTATTTGCTCCAAATGCATATGATCGGTATTTTCATCGCAGACGAGCCATCATGTTCTGCACGACGGCATCATCGACTTTACGCTATGCTCACAACTACTTTGTTTTGCACTCTTCAATATTTTTGACTGTTTCACCTGTTTTCTTCAAGATTCCCTTGACAATTGGCCAATATTCCCCAATAGGACGTAGCTCTGGGCTATTGGGTGGATTGCAGTCGTGAGGTACAAAATTGATGTTATTTGCATTATACCACGTGTGTATGGTCCTTAGCATACTGGCAGCTTGCCATGTCCGCCTAGAACGATGGCCTACTCCTTATCTGTTGATAAATGACAGAAGACGCCTTTTGAGGCACTCATCCCGATAAACTTGATCATTCATTGTCCCGGATGGGAAAAAAGGGCTGCTCTTACGGCCACAGGAACAAATAGCTTGCCAAACCATGTGGATTTTGGAAATTTGGACTTCATTTTCAGCTTACAACTTTCAGGGGCATCTTGACGACTTGCAGCAGTATAAAAATCTTGACCGGTAATATATTTTGAATTTTTATAGCAGTAGGTTTCGCAGTCCATAACAATGCAGTGGTATTTTTTATTTTAGAATTCATACAACTTCCGAATGCGGGATTTCGCTGTAACATTTTACTTTGCGCCTCGCTCTGGCGCTGTTTGAGCTGTAGAACATCTCAATGAAGCTTTCCGCTTTACCTTTTGTACGAAAAACTGCGATCTCCGTACGGATTTTGCAACATAACGCGACAAAATCTTCGGATCTCGCGAAAACGCACTGAGGACCTTCCGAGCACTGTTTTTATCACTTTGACCATGCTAACCCCCGCTCCCTGGTTTTCTCGTAACTGTCAGGCCTTATTTGTACCGATTAAAACCCTGCAAACTGTCGAATAGTGCACTCTTTAATTTTTTAGCAATTTTACGTGTACTTAAGGCCGGATCATTTATAAACTCGTGCAAAATGGTTTGTCTCGTTTCTAGCTCGGTTGCCATTTTTAACTCAACTAGGAATCAAATTCAAATGAAATTTCTTCTACGTTCAACTAAGGTCATGGTCAACTTATGGTATTTGAATTTCAAAATATTGAATTCGTTTTGGGTAAGTTATAAGGTTCCCAAAGTGTCGCAGTTTTGGTGTGTTCACCTTTTAGTTGGTTTGATGGGCTCGGTTGAATAAGAGAATGCATCGTTTAAGGCGTTCCAACGAACGCCAAGAGTTTTGGTAGAGCTAGAGGAATCAAGTTTGAGAAAATTGGAATCGAGCAAATCTTCGGTCGGGATCTGTTTGATTAGGTCGGGGTGATTAGCAGTTATTTTTTTCAAACGAAGACCGGCTGAGAGCAGACATTGGATAATTTGGGATTGTGCGGTAAGACAAATTCCTACTTGTGCCTATCAGTCAGTATGTCGTCGACATAAGTTTCTTCGGTTAGAATTATCTTGGCTAAAGGGAAAGAATCTTTGGCGTCGGTTCCCAACTGGTGTACGGTGCGGATGGCTAAATATAGCGCACAATTTACTTCGAATGTTACGGTTTTAAGCCCGAAATCTCTAAGTTGGGTCTCGTTTTCTCTACGGAAGAGAATTCGTAGATACTGTTGATCGTCTTCATGCAACAGAGTTTGGCGGTACATTTTTTGGATGTCGCCGTTAAAGACGTATCTCTACAAACGCCAATTTAGGATAACGATCATGAGGTCTGTTTGCAAAGTGGGACCGATATGCAAAATGTCATTTAGAGAAACTCCGGATGCTGATGGTTTGGAAGCGTTAAATGCCACGCGAAATTTGGTGGATTTGCTGTCGGGTTTGATAACAGAGTGATGGGGTAGATAGTAGGAGTGGTAATTACCATTTTGGTGAATTTCATCAGAAGTGATAGGTTTCATGTGGTCCATTGTCAGTGATTCGTCTAAGACCCGATTATACTCCTCTTGAGATCGGGTTTCTTATTGAGCATGTGCTCCATTCGGATCGCTTGCTTCATCGCTTGTGCACGAGACGGACCTAGAGACAGCTTAGACGGAAAAACAGATTAAAAAGGTAGACGGACTACATATCGTCCATCACTCTGCCGATAGGTGGTGTCTTGAAACAGCTTTTCGCAATACGCATCTCCTGCTGAAGGGAGATGTGATTCAGCGATCTCCTCTACTTCCCAGAACCGCTTAAGTTGAGAATCAATACTCGCTCAAATCCTCTGCAACATAAGTGTGAAAAGTTGAGCAGCTGGTTGCTTGTAACGGTCCGCTCAAGTACCATCCAAAAATTATATTTTGCGCGAGAAGGCTGCCAAGAACTTTGTGTTGGACTCCTTCAAGAAGAATTTCAGGTATTAGGTCGCTACCTATTACCAAGTCGATCTGAGCGGGAGTATAGAAGTGTGGGTCAGCGAGGTCCAGACCTTTTATATCTGAAAGTGGGGGTTTTTTGATTTGGGAAGTGGGTAAGAAGCTAGTCGATTTGTGGAGAACAATAGCCTTGGAATCGATGCGAATGTCATGACGTTTGGCTACGAGACGAATGTTGCAGACCCCCAGCAAACATTGAGGTTAGTTATCGATTAGATAATGATTGGAGAACTAGCCACATTCTCCAATCTCAAACGTTTGAGATCGACCCGAAAAACTATCGAGAATCATAGCAATCTCAACAAAAATGGGACATAGTTCTCGACTCGAGAAAATATAAATTCTCTAATCGAATTCTAATGTTGATCTCTAATGGGACTCGAATTTGAATTTCAAACTGCTATTTTGCTTTATTAAATAAAACGCTTTGTTTGTAAAATTTTTGTTAAATGTATTTGCAATAAAATTATAATGAATTATTTGAACTTACAAAAAATTATGATTCATTCATTTGGAATATTGCTTATTTACACTTATTTGAATTTGCGTTGTTTCTCTAATCGTTCTCGAATCGAATTCTAATGTAGTTCGCCATCGACTCGAGAACGATTAGAGAAATACCCTAGTTATCTAATGTAGAAATCCAAATTTCTCTAACGTTAGAGACTGTGTTTGCTGGGCCCGAGTCGCATTTTCCACGATCTTTCCACCCATGAAAAATTTTCTCGATTAGTTGAGAGTCTTAAATGATGTTGAACCTTTTCTGAGATGAACGTTTTTTGAGAGCCTTGATCTATTAAAGCTCTTAGCGGAAAAAGTTGGCCCAAATGCTCGATGTGTACTTGGGCGGTGGGAAGCAATGTCTTTTCGTTGTTGGTTGAAAAGTTGGCTTGGATATGAGCATCACTGTCGGTCGAAGAAATAGATGACTCCTCGCAAGAAACCTTTCCTTCCGTGATGTCGAAAATTGGATGTCGGGTTTGACTGGAGGTAGGTGCAGTTTATTGGGTATGCAACAAGATTGTTGCATTTGGTTTTGGTTTAGGTTTCTGATTCCGTACTGGTGCTTCGGGAATCGGTTTGGTGATGGTGGGGGGATGTAACATTGTATGATGATTTTTTTTGCAAAGATAACATCGGAAGACACTTGAACAACTGCTCAGAATGTGATTGTAGGCTAAGCAATTAGAACAATAGCCGTTTTGTTTGACGAACTTGGTTCGCTCAGGGATGTTTAATTTACGAAATTCAGGGCATCATCCATTTGGGACCAGTTGGGTAAGTCCTTCCTGGATTTGAGGAATTGCTCCCAGAGGGAGAGGGTTTCCTCTGGAAGTTTGGTGGAGCAAAGATAGATAAGAATAGGGTCCCAGTCGGAAAGGAAACACCTTGCGCTTTCAGGCACGAAAGGCAATCATTAATGGTGCTTTGGATTTTCTGAATGCCTTTGCTGTTTTCAGATGACACGGGAGAAATGTAAAAAAGAGTCTTCAACTGTTTGTCTATTAAAATCCTTTTATTTTCGAAACGGGCTCTTAAAGCTTCCCATGCTAGAGAAAAGTTTTCATCGCACAAGGTATAATGTTTAACTATGGCGCCAGCTTTTCCCTTAGTTTTGTTTCGCAAATGGTAAAGTTTCTGAGCGGGTGTTAACTTGGGGTGGTTAAGATATACGGCCGTGAACATATCACGGAAAGATGGCCAATCCTCATAGCTACCGTAGAACGTTTGGGTATCACACGGAGGTACTTTCATACATGGTATCGAATTATCGATGAAAGCCATCGACTGGCGGGAAGTGGAATTTTTGTCGGTTGGGCTGCCCTGTAAAAGCTTGAGTTGATCTAGGATATGGGATTTGCAAATATAAAAACTATCGGTGCACAGTTGAAATTTAGCATGGGCCTCCTCCTTAAAATCGGCAGAAATTGAAATCTCTTCGGCAAGGCAGACTTTTTCATGTCGCAACGGGAATTAAGGTCTTGCAACTTTACATCGAGTAAAGAATCGGTATGATCTTCCGGATCTTCTTTTTCGAAGTTGGTGCAGAAATTCACCACATTGTTAGAATCGAAGATAAACTTCGACATTAATGCGGAAGCTACCGACATACTGGATATTAATGAGGGCTATTAGAATCGAGAAGTTACTTTTGGAAGTGTAAACTGGAGAAAGTCACCAATATTCGAGAAACTGATTGTAAATTCAAGGCACTACTCTCACAAGATGAGCCTATTCGCAAGGGATTTTGTATGCCTCTAGTATTTCCAAAAGTCAATCACTTTACAACGTTCTTATCGGCCTTAATATTTTGGAAATATGGAGAATATACACTGCCTTTTGTTTTATACGCTAAGCAATGCGAATTAAGTACACTGGAACACCACTTTTTATTTTGGAATGTAAATAAAAAATTATAATTTTAATGGGAAATTAATTTGGTTATATGTGTGTACCAATGCAAATCCAGACATACACACGTCTGAAGTAATGAAAATTTTTTTCTATATTTTCTCGCAGTATTATATACGTAGTATAATTTGAGTGATTAATAAAGATGGGGATTGTTACTAAAATGATTTTATATTTAGATGTTGGGTACAAGTCGAATGTACTCAGACTTCCACAAGTCGCAAGTGCTTGTAGGATTTCCTACTGGGTTGACACACTTCTTGTATTAATTGCAATTTCATACATATGTACATGTGCATAGAAATTCTTACAAGAAAATGAAACTGGATCAACGAATAATTTGGCTAAACGCCGGTGCCAACGGCGCTGTGTTCGTTTGCAATAAATTTATATGCACGTATGTATGTATGTATGTAGCGCAACTACATACATATGTACATCAAAACGAAGGAGGTATAATAAACTGTGATTACTGCAGGCGCCGACGCAGGCAGCAGAAAAATATTTGTTGGTTTTAATAGGGATATCGGGAATGTGACACGCGAAACAATGCATACATACGCTTATACAAATATGCGTATGTACATACGGATGGAAGTTAGCGAAAACAACGAGTGCAAATTTGATGAAAAGTAGCGAGTGAAACTGTGTAAATATGTACATACATATATAACCGCGTATATATTTCATGAAACCGTTTTTCGGGTAACGGTGAATATTTTACCGAATTGTACAGTTGGTAGATATATGCAAAATTTTTAAGGAAATTGTGTGGTGTTTTTATGTATATACATATGTACATGAATATATTTGACATGCGTAGGATGGGTACCTCTCATTTTCGGGTATTACTCCCTCGGTGGCCTCTGGTGACTAAATAAAATCCCGCGGTGGATGCTTGTGGTTGCCCTGTGGTCCAACAATGGTCGGCTGTACTCCTTGGCTGTAATCAAATGGATCCCACGTTGGGCGCAAGTTACCAAAGTGCGTTTGGTTAGGTGCCGCAAGCACTTTTCACACACGTAAAATTGCTTCACTGAGAAGCTTAGAACTTTTGGGTGCAAAGGAATTAGGCCTTTATATGCTTTTGGCAGATAATCTGCCTATGCTTAGCACTTAGCACAACACTTTTTTGTTTTTGTTTTATTAACTTTTTGATTTTTAAACCACAAATCGCTTGGTGCAGCGATTATACGGATTGGGAAAAACGGCTTGTCACTCGCTGTGGAAACTTCAAATTTTTTTAATTTTATCGCGGTGTCTGCTGCCGTTGCCGATTTGGTGCGCCTGAAGATAACGAAGGGAATGAGCGAGAAAATAGAAATATTGGAAATGACAGCTGCCGTTCAGTGTTGAGCAGCGTAATTTCTAATGTCGGAATAGTTGCTTTTCCACTGTTTCAAATTTGGCTCGCAAGGACCATCCTAAGAAATTACGAGATTGCGATTTAAAATTTGCAAAGTAATGTTTAATCCAACTTGTAATTCATTTACAAAATGTACTTAGAACTAATTAATATTTTAACAACGATTTTTTTGAATGGACTGTATGATGAGATTTATGACAGGTTGATTAGCAAATATAATGTGAATTGAGCAATTGATTTGGGTTGCGGAGTTCGGAGGGAACTCGCGCAACGGGAATGGTAAAGTTGAAATGGGTGGATAATATTAATATATGTATAGATGGTTGATACTTAGTTTGCTGAAGTGCAGGTGAAACTCCGCGATGTTGTTCAACTCCCGCGTCGATAATATGAGATGAATCCAGGTAAGTAGATGTCGACCTCCAACGGTGTTGTAGAGGACTTTTTTTTAGTTGCAGGTGTTACGATCCCTGCTGTCTTCTGTTCAGGTGGCGATGAAAAAGAGAGAGCAATGGCAAGGTTGCAAATGCTTTTATAATCAACACTGGAAAAGGATTCCAGTGCGCCTATGGGAAGCAATTCTTTTGTAGTGTGCGGAATATCAATAACCGATAACGCGTTCCAGTTTTGGTTTAATTCCGGGAACAGAGGGCTGTAAGATCGAAAACCAAGTGAGAACAAAAGGTACGGGAACGTTTCCGTAAGAACAAAATGCGAATCAAGCTCTTGACAACGTTCTCAAGAAGAACAGAATGAGAACGAAACTTTCGGGAACGAGATCTCTTATCATTAGGGTGAACTGTCCATTTATGGAACAATATTCTATTCAAGAAAAGTTCGTGTCTTAAGTCTTTCGTTGAGTTAATTTGTATAATTCTGTGGTCATAAGCAATAACCGTCTAAGTCGAAGAACCTTATTTCGTGAAAAAACGTTTTAAATATTTGGATTGTAATGTCAGCCTTATGGGGAAAGCAAAATATGTTCGTCTATAAATTTTTAAATAGCCTAGCTGGCGAAATGGGGATTTCACATACACATCGACTTAGGTGGTTATTGCTTATTACCACTTAATTATCTTTCAGTTCTTTTTTGATAAATTTTATTATTCCAATCTAACGAATTTTAATATTTCAAACTAACGAATGCTATGTGAAAAATGTTGTTCTGGCTTTCATTCTTCGCGAGTAGTTCAGAGAGGATTTGTTCCCGTTTCGTTCTCTGTCAGAAAGTTCCTGAGACTTTAGTTCCCACACATCAAACGAAGTTTTTCAACAAACATATGCTGAGCTGGAATCTAACTATATAAACAGCGGTTGGAAGTTATTGTTTGCGGACGGCTCCAAATCCATCGATTCCACCTCATTCGCGGTTGTCACTGGCACAGGAGAAATAATTTGCAACTGGCTTCTCCCTTCAATACGTTCTGTCTAGAGGAAAGTTCCTTATATGTACAGACAGTAGATCATGCATCTCGGCAATAATGTCTCCGTCCAATCACAATTCCATAATTGAATATATCAGAGACGCGGTCATTGGCTCCCCTCAGAATATAAGGGTAATGCGGATTCCTGGGCATGCTGGTATTAGAGGTAACCACTATGCTGACTTTGCAGCGAAAAATTTAGTCAGAACGCCGGCCTTAACGTACAATGTTTTAACAAAGCAAGACATTTCCAACCTTATTATGCGCAAAAGGCACCAAGAAAACGCAAGCGAATGGAAAACATACGAACATCATTACACGGACATTAACCCAGACAGAAATCGGATTACCTACACGTCAACACTACCAATCAGCGCTATGAAGACATACATCCGATTAAGGATAGGGCACACTATCTTAACGCATGCCCACTTACTGTCGGGTATAAGCCCCTATCTAAGCTTCTATCAAACACATTCTCACACTCTGCGCGATTCTTCACACATCAGCGCGATTCTTCACACAGCAGCCCACGACTCTGACAACATTGATGTTACAAAATTACTAAGTGAACCTTCTGAAAAAAACATTATGATTGTATACAATTTTTAAAAACAATGATTTACTAAAATTTATCTAAGATTTGTACTTACATCTGTACTAACACATAGCACGTAAACTTTCTACCTATCGATAATTAAAAGACGGGTGAAGGCCTCGTTGCCAGTGCTGCGTTTATGTATTTATATAATAAAATTCTTTTGTTATATAAATAGTTATAATTAAATAAATAAATAGTTCCCAAAAAAAGTTATTCGAGAAAAATGTCTTTAGACTATTTTAGTTCTTTTCCAAAACGTTCCGTATACTTCTGTTCCCATTGTGTTCTCTTCGAAAAGTTACGAGACCGACATTTAGTTTCGATCATACCTTTTGTTCTCGGTCCTTGAAAAATATAAATGATTTTAGTCATTTAATTACCTAGTTGGAAATTTTTATATTATATTTTATTTGCAGAGTTTTGCTACATGTTTTACATATAGATATTTGATAATTTCGGTATTTATTTATCATTCATACTTAAATATTTTTACTCTTAGTGCTTTATGCGAGCTTTATTCGATTATAATCCATTGGAGGACTCGCTGCTGCCTTGCAAAGATATTGGATTGCCTTTTAAATCGGGTGACATTTTACAGGTTTGTTGGAACAAAATTTTCGAAAAAGATTTTTCTTATGCTATATTCTACAGATAGTAAGTGTAAAAGATCCGAATTGGTGGCAAGCAAAAAATACGCATGAACAATCTGAACGAATTGGTCTGATACCTTCACAGGAATTAGAAGAACGACGTAAAGCTTTCGTAGTACCTGAAGCTGATTTTGCCCACAAGATTGGTTTATGTGGAACCCGGGTAAGGCTTATATTTTGTTATCTGAAAGGTTCGGTAAGTTTTTTTTAATCAAAGATATGTAATTTATTTACCTAAATAGTACATATTGTCATCATCTTGTATTAATTCTACTGCACTGTATTCAATACTTGCTTGATCTCAGCTTGGATGTTACACAATTAAGTATATAAGGTTTGGATTGTTAAATGAAATGAAAAATCCATGATACAAAAAAGAAGGTAGTTTCAATAAATAACTTTTTGATTAAAAAGCAGATTTCTGACAATTGCTCAATTGTAAAAAATTCGAAGCGGCGTTACCCAATTTAAGTTTTTTGGTGGAGAGAATTTTATATCCTAAATTTGAGAGTATAAATAAAACAGTTGTCTTAACATTTACCTTTAAAAATAATTAATATCCTATCTTAAAAACGTTTAAATTTTACATTAAATTCGATAACTACTTGCGAAAGTCTTTAATTTTACATTAATAAAATTTTAGTGAACACAATTTACAATTTTTTTAGTGTCATTATGTCACCGGAATATTTCACAATGTAGCTAGCGACTGTTACAGTTTTCTATGTCGGATACGATTGTTTCTGATATTATTCAGACACTGAAATTACGCATTTCGATATTGGGTTTGTCCATGTCTTTCAAGTAACTTGAAAACGGAATTTACTTTGGGCCCATTAGCCCATGACTTTCAGAGAAGAGAGTATTATCCAATTCTAGTATATTTCGACAATATCGTTGTTTCTTTGCGTAAAAATAAATATATTTTACTGTCCAATATTGGAGGGGGTGTGAAACAACATTGATGATTTATTGTTAGTATGAAAACTAGAAACACAATTATCATCTTATTGAGCATTAGACTTCTTCTCTTTCAAAAACAAAAGGGGAAATATTCGGTTATTTATTCAACGGTTTTGCGGTGGGGAGCGGAGACGGAGGGGGATTCATTGAAAAATGGAGTAAAATTAGCATTTTGACAGAGAAAATGTAAGTCCAACTACGGCTACGCTGACCACAGTATTTTTTACAAAGAGGTCCATATTTTAAACCGAATTTATTAAAAAATTTGTATCTGAAAATTTGAAATCTTTATTTTAAACTAACGTTTAACTGTTTGACCACACGTGTGTGCTAAAATTTTGTGCTTTGGGTTAAGCGTTTGGACACAATGGGATGTATGCATAAAACCTAAGCAAATGCTTTTTTTTAATTTCAGACCTTGTACTCAATTCGTTCAAATAAATTTAAGTGAAAGATATATTTTAAGAAAAAGCAATTGCTCAGTTTTTATGCATACGGCCCAATAACCCAAAATACCTTTTGCTTGTTCAAAATACGATTCTAAGAAAAAATGTTAGTATATAAACAAAAAAATAATAACCAAATTTGGAGGATTTTAGATATTGGGTATGGTAGCACGAAATGTCACAAACTACTTAATTGTCAGACTGTTAATATGGCGCCGAAAAAGTGACAATGGAACTACCTTCTTTTTTTGTTTCATGGAAAAATCATTGAATAAAAGCAAGTCGTTTGGAACATTCCCACGACAGCCGGTTCTACGTACCGGAATGACTCGGGTTTTACCCGACCAAGGGCTGTTGCTTCGGCGATCTAACCCCGTTTAGGTCGGCGTAATCCATCAAACGTTGCTCGATTCTAGGGCTACGTCTGCTCCGTACCCTTCTGCTCAGGGCTGGTATAGAGTCTAACCCAGGGCCAGAAATTTACACCTGCTGCGTATGCCAGACAGAGTGTCCGGATTTGGCGATTTCGCGCCAATTTGGCGATTTTTTTGGATATTTGCGCGTAAAAATTTAGGAAACCGTCATTGGTGATTTTTGACTATTTTTTCCTTTCAAATAAATTTTTTCCAATTATAAAAATATACAAAACTTAGTTTTCCACGATAATTTTACAGAAGAGGCTAATGAACTGCGTGATAAACTTGACTTAAGAAGCATATTAAAAGACTGGGAAAAATTTTTAATCACCCTAATCGTAGAAATTTTGAAACGATTACCTAGTCAATTAAATACTTTTAAAAAAGCTTTGATTTTGTCACCAAAAAAGTGTGTGAATCACAAGAGGGCGAGTTTCAGAGACCTGTCAATTCACTATTTGACTTTGATGGAAAGAAAGGCAGCGGAAACTGAATATTTAAATATTTTAACTCTCCCATGGAATAACTCATCATCATCATCATTCCATCCGACTCTGAAGAATTTTGGATAATTGCTTACGGAGTTAAAACCGCAACAGGCGATAAACTGTTTGCAAATATAAGTAAATTCATATTATTATCCTTGTCGCACTCACATGCTTTGTTGAGCGCGTTTTTTCCGTAATGAATTCAACAAAAACTAATATTCGGAATATAAATATAATTCAATAGTTGGAATAAAGTGTTATATGAAGGCTAATAGTTTCTGCCATGATAAAAGCATAGTAAGGTAAAACCGTTCTCTCAATGCGTCGGCCATGAGTTTTTTTAAGTTTGCCAACATTTTAAAATCGTATAAAATTGAGAGTAAAAAAAAAGGAATTGTTCAAAGTTGTTGTTGTTTGAGATTGAAAATGAGAATGTGTGTGTGAGTTTGTGTGTAAAATTTTAAAATTAAATTGCTTGCAAACGTCAAGAATTTGAAAAATTCCTCTCAGCGGTTCTACCTTCCTATTTTTTTTATCTTGGTTTCTGCTGCAAAACGTTTCCAATATCAAACAGTATGTCATCAAGGTTGAATAGCTCAATATATGACAACAACAGAAATGTAAATCATAAGACCCTACAGTTGATTTTGAAGAAATTGTGGAAATAGCTGATCTCGCCTCATTATAGGTTTTTATTTAATTTTTAGCGCCGAGCTCTTAAAACGGATTGTGCGATTAATCAATTAATATGAGTTATAATAAATTTAATAATTGCGCAGTCCTATTGCAACAAGTGTTGAAACATATATTTTTAAAAAGTATGCGTATTTTTAAAGAAAATTGTTTGTACATCACTATTATATAAGTGATTTGTGTTATTTATTATTACCCTCTGAAGGTATTATATTCGCTTTTGGTTTTAAAAACTATATTATAACAAGATGTCATTTTTTAAATAAAAGATTTGTTAAATCGATTTCATGAATTAGGAAAAAATTGGCGATTTTTGGCGATTTTTTTTTCAGAAATTGCGCTTTTTTTTTAATCTGGACACCCTGATGCCAGAGACGACTGCATACAAACTCCTCCTCGGTCAGGTGCAATGACTGCGACGGGTGGAGTCACTTCCGTAACTGCTCGGGCCTACGTATGCACCGGCAATGGACCACGTCGTTCGTGGCCCCATGCTGTGTGAACCGGACCGCCTCCACGGCAAACCACCACCCGCTCGGGCAGCACACAATCAACACACCCACACCCCAACACAACACAACAATAGACACACAAACATACATAATAGCACCCACACACCGCCGCCGGCAACTCCTAGTCCCTCCGACAATCTGCTCTGTTTGTCAGTCCAGAATATACCGTAACGTGACATCAGTCAAGTTCAACTCCTGCCTCGGCTGGTGCCACTTTAGGGCATAATCAGGACTCCGCAACACGCGAGATTGGACGAGTGACTATGTGGGCCCCTGCTGTGCTGCCTAGTCGCATCCCTCCCCCGCGACGCCGCCAACCACCACCACAAGGCAGCACCCCCTTTTGCAGGACATACAGTAGGGAGCCCGCAGGCAACACAACTCTTTAACACCGCACATCACAATCGGTGTCCCAAGGCACACACAGGTGCTACAATTTAACTGCAACGGACTCCACAGCAAGAGCGAGGAGATAACTATCTTTATGGGAAGGCATGGAATATTAATAGCTGCGGTCCAAGAGACGAAGTTGCACGGCAATTCAACCCTGTTGAATTGCGCCGGATACAACGTGCACAGTCGAGATCGCGAGCGAGACAATGGTGGAGGTTTAGCGTTCATCACGCACCACACCGTGCAGTATCGCCTTATTGAAGCAGACATCGACCGCAGGGATACCATCCTAGAATGTCAGGGTATTGCTATCCGGTCAGGCGATCTTGAGCTCGAAATATTTAACGTATACATACCCCCTGTCACCAGCTGCCGGCAGGATATCACCCTGAAATAGGTGCGCTACTGAGAGGTGAAAACCGTATGGTAGTTGGTGACTTTAACGCGCACCACGATATGCGGCACTCAAGCCTGTCAAATGATCGTAGGGGAACAGACTTGGCTGAGCAGATAGACGATTCGACATTCTGCACAATGAACGACGACGCACCCACCAGGATTATGGACAGCTGCTGCAGATCGCCAGATCTAACAATTGTCAGCGCTGGTCTGGTAAACAGCGTATCATGGCGANGGAGGTTTAGCGTTCATCACGCACCACACCGTGCAGTATCGCCTTATTGAAGCAGACATCGACCGCAGGGATACCATCCTAGAATGTCAGGGTATTGCTATCCGGTCAGGCGATCTTGAGCTCGAAATATTTAACGTATACATACCCCCTGTCACCAGCTGCCGGCAGGATATCACCCTGAAATAGGTGCGCTACTGAGAGGTGAAAACCGTATGGTAGTTGGTGACTTTAACGCGCACCACGATATTTGGCACTCAAGCCTGTCAAATGATCGTAGGGGAACAGACTTGGCTGAGCAGATAGACGATTCGACATTCTGCACAATGAACGACGACGCACCCACCAGGATTGTGGACAGCTGCTGCAGATCTCCAGATCTAACAATTGTCAGCGCTGGTCTGGTAAACAGGTTATCATGGCGACCTATGCTGACTCTAGCATCAGACCATCTACCCATAGTCATCTCGATTGATAAACCAACCGACTTTGCCTCCGCCAAACACCGGACCTATGTCAACTTTTCTAAAGCTGACTGGAAAGGTTACGCGGAGTTTACTGAAAACACCTTCACATCGCTCCCCACACCAACCGACGTCCATCTCGGTGAACGTAAGTTCCGCAGGGCTATCACTGCTGCTGCAGCTCGCTTCATACCGGCAGGGTGCATATCGGACCCACGTCCAAACTTCCCTGCCGAAGCGGCTGTTTTAGCAAATGAGCGTGATAGCCTTCGNGAATGTCCGGCATGCGGAGAGACCCCACATGACTCGAAACATCTCTTCGCATGCCCGGCAAACCCGACATCCCTAACGACCTTGTCCTTATGGGCAAACCCCGCAGAAGCTGCACGCTTCCTAGGGTTGCCGTTAGTGGAACTTGACGACAACGACTGAGATACCAACCGATCTGGGCGGGGTTGTTGTAGCCGCTACAACAACAACAACAACCCTATGCTGTCCCTAGCATCAGACCATCTGCCCATAGTCATCTCGATTGATAAACCTGCCGACTTTTCTTCCGTGGATCACCGGACCTATGCTAACTTTTCCAAAGCTGACTGGAAAGGCTTCGCGGGTGTTACTGAGGGCGCCTTCACTGCACTGCCCATACCAACTGACGTTCATGTAGGTGAATGTAAATTCCGCAGTGTTGTCACCGCTGCTGCAGTTCGCTTCAGCCCAGCAGGATGTATTAAGGATCCACGTCCGAACTTTCCTGCTGAAGCGGCTGTTCTAGCCGATAAGCGCGACAGCCTTCGTCAGGCCGATCCCGGAAATCCCCGTTTCAGGGATCTCAATTCGGAGATTCGGCAACTTGTGAATGTACATAAGTGGAAGAAATGGGAAGAGCATTAGAAGACCTGCAACATCGCCTCTGGTGTGAGCAAGCTTTGGTCGACCGTGAGGTCATTGTCCAACCCGATGAAGCGTGACGACAGGGTCGAAATAGACTTTGGTGACTACGCTTCGTCGGACCCGGGGCGATGCGCGAGCTATTTTAGCCGGAAGTTCATTCTGCATCCTCCGGTGGATAAAGCCAAACGTCGAGTGACCAGAAGGCTGCACAAAATGCGAAACCGCCCCTGTGATAGAACTATTCTAGTAGCGTTGGGCATGTCCAAGGCGTTCGGAACTGTCAGTCATTCAACGCTACTAGAAGATATAGAGACCTCCTCACTCCCACATGGACTCAAACGCTGGTCGGCGAATCACCTGAGTGGTCGACACTCGTCAGTAATTTTCAGAGACAAAACCAGCAAGCCACGTAAAATTAAACAGGGGGTACCACAGGGTGGTGTCCTGTCCCCACTACTGTTTAATTATTACATTTCAAACCTTCCTCAACCACTAGAGGGTGTTATTATTGTCTCCTATGCTGAAGATTGATCGATCATGGCGTCTGGGAATGGCATTGATGACTTGTGCTCGAAAGTAAACGGTTATCTCGCCGAACTTTCTCGCTTCTTCACTTCAAGGAGCCTTGCCCTATCCCCTACGAAATCCTCGGCAACCCTATTCACCACCTGGACGAAGGAGGTCAGACTGCAACTGGGTATTCACGTCGATGGCGAAACAATACCGACGGTGAATAACCCGAAAATCCTCGGAGTTAACTTCGACAGTCTGCTCCCGTTCTCGGCGCATACAACCGCAATTGCCAACAAAGTACAGAGCCGCAACAATGTCCTCAAGTCGCTGGCCGGCAGCACTTGGGGCAAAGATAAAGAAACGTTGGCGGCAACATACAAAGCAATTGGCCGGCCGGTTGTAAACTATGCAGCGCCCGTGTGGTCGCCGGGGAATAGCAGGACGCACTGGATGAAGCTACAGACCTGCCAAAACACGGCATTACGAACAGCGACCGGATGCCTCCTGGTGACGCCCTAACACCACCTCCATGACGAGGCCCAGATGCTCCCAGTCAAGGAGCATAACATATTTCTCCGCTAGCAGTTCCTTGCGGGGAGCCACATACGTGGCCACCCCAGCGGAAAGCTGCTTGCAAAGGAGCCCTCGCCAAGGCTCGTCAGGAGGCATCTTTACGAACTGACGGACGAAGTCCAGAGGTTTATCAAACCGACAGGCCCTGAGCGGCATTCACAGGGAATCAGTGAATGTCGTTCTAGGCACACAACCACCGGACGTGGACGGGACAGAACTTTGTCTGCCTCGGGAGACCCGCACTACAATAGCCCAACTTGCTCTGGCTGTTGCAGCAGGCTAAACTCTTACCTGAGCGGAATCAATGAGGATGTGCCCAACCAATGCCCGGCATGTGGAGAATCGCCACATGACTCCCGGCACCTCTTCACATGCCCTGAGGACCCCACTCAGCTGACGCGCCTGTCCCTATGGACAGACCCTGTGGAAGTCGCATACTTCCTGGGCCTCCTCCTCCTAGCTGAAATGTACGACAACGTTGACGGATGAACCGACCCGAGCGGGGCTTAGTAGCCGCTACAACAACAACAACAACAAGTCGTTTGGAAAAGATCTCTAGCGATAGATTTGCAGAAGTGGTCCTGGACCTAAATCGATTAACAGTTTTGCAATTAAAAGAAGTTTTACAAAGACTTAAACAAAAAACGAGTTGTACTAGAGCCGAACTAATAGCAGACTTCAGGAGGTAAATGCAGAATCATTGTTGCCGATAATAGATTCACTTACACCATTATCAATGGGTCCAGGTATAGCACAGGCAAGTGATGCTACTCAAAAAGATCCTGAGGATCGAGGGACGATGCCCGAGTCAGGTCACAGCTCGAGGTGCAGGTTACCGGTCTTTGTAGTGCTGTATAAATGCTAACTGCACAACTGCTGACACTACGGCCAACGGGACCGAATGTTCCAATGTATGGCACAGCAAATAGCAGTGCACGGTATATTTCGTCACTGCCCTAATTCACGTCGGCGTCTTTGGCAATATTCCAACAAGCAGTATCGGTTACGGCACATCCGTAGCGGCTACAACAACCCCGCCCTGGACGGTTGGTATCTCAGTCGTTGTCGTCAAGTTCCACTAACGGCAGCCCTAGGAAGCGTGCAGCTTCTGTTGGGTTAGTCCATAGGGACAAAGCCGTATGGGTTGTCGGGTTTTCCGGGCATGCGAAGAGATGTTTCGAGTCATGTGGGGTCTCCCCGCATGCCGGACACTCATTTGGCACATCCTCATTCAATCTACTCAGGTAGGAGTTTAACCTGCTGCAGTAGCCAGAGCGAAGTTGGGCTATTGTCGTTCTTGTCTCCCGAGGCAGATGACCTCCGTCTCGTCTATGTCCGGGGGCGGTATGCCTAGAACGGCATTCACAGGTCTAGAGTCTACATAACTCGAGACTGACTCCCTGTGAATGCCGTTCAGGGCCAGTCGGTAAGCTGACGGGTCCAGAGGTTGCTTGATGAACCTCTGGACTTCGTCCGTCAGTTCATATAGATGCCTCCTGACGTGCCTAGGCGAGGGCTCCTCTGCAAGCAGCTGTCTGTTTGGGTGGCCACTTCTGTGGCTCCCGATCAGGAACTGCTTGCAGAGCATTATGTTGTGCTCCTTTACGGGGAGCATTTCCGCCTCGCCGTGGAGATTATGTTCGGGCGACATCAGGAGGCATCCTGTCGCTGTCCTAAGTGTGGTGTTCTGTACAGTCTGTAGCTTCGTCCACTGCGTCTTACTAGTCCCCGGCGGCCACACTGGCGCTGCGTAGTTTAAAACCGGCCGGCCTATTGCCTTGTATGTTGCCAGCAACTTTTCTTTGTCTTTGCCCCAAGTACTGCCGGCTAGCGACTTCAGGACTTTGTTGCGGCTCCGTACTTTAT
>NW_016158009.1:103248-104131 GCF_001687245.7 Rhagoletis zephyria
CCGCATGCCGGACACTCATTTGGCACATCCTCATTCAATCTACTCAGGTAGGAGTTTAACCTGCTGCAGTAGCCAGAGCGAAGTTGGGCTATTGTCGTTCTTGTCTCCCGAGGCAGATGACCTCCGTCTCGTCTATGTCCGGGGGCGGTATGCCTAGAACGGCATTCACAGGTCTAGAGTCTACATAACTCGAGACTGACTCCCTGTGAATGCCGTTCAGGGCCAGTCGGTAAGCTGACGGGTCCAGAGGTTGCTTGATGAACCTCTGGACTTCGTCCGTCAGTTCATATAGATGCCTCCTGACGTGCCTAGGCGAGGGCTCCTCTGCAAGCAGCTGTCTGTTTGGGTGGCCACTTCTGTGGCTCCCGATCAGGAACTCCGTGCAGAGCATTATGTTGTGCTCCTTTACGGGGAGCATTTCCGCCTCGCCGTGGAGATTATGTTCGGGCGACATCAGGAGGCATCCTGTCGCTGTCCTAAGTGTGGTGTTCTGTACAGTCTGTAGCTTCGTCCACTGCGTCTTACTAGTCCCCGGCGGCCACACTGGCGCTGCGTAGTTTAAAACCGGCCGGCCTATTGCCTTGTATGTTGCCAGCAACTTTTCTTTGTCTTTGCCCCAAGTACTGCCGGCTAGCGACTTCAGGACTTTGTTGCGGCTCCGTACTTTGTTGACAATAGCGGTTGCGTGCGCAGAGAAGGAGAGCAGGCTGTCGAATGTTATTCCGAGTATTTTGGGGCTATTCACCGTCGGAATTGGTGTGTCATCGACGTGAATTCCCAGCGGTAGCCTGACCTCCTTCCTCCAGGTTGTGAACAGGTCGCAGATGTTTCGTTGGAGAGAGGGCTAGACACTTTGCAGTGAAGAAGCGAGAAAGTTCGGAGA
>NW_016158009.1:104231-143576 GCF_001687245.7 Rhagoletis zephyria
ACACCAGAGGTGAAGTTACAGGTCTTCAGATGCTCCTCCCACTTCTTCCCCTTGTGTGCGTTTACTAGTTGCCGAATCTCCGCGTTGAGATCCCTGATACGGGGATCTCCGGGATCGGCCTGACGAAGGCTATCACGCTCATCGGCTAGAACAGCCGCTTCGGCAGAGAAGTTTGGACGTGCGTCCGTTATACGTCCTACCGGTATGAAGCGAGCTGCTGCAGCAGTGACAGCCCTGCGGAACTTAGTTCACCGAGATGGACGTCGGTTGGTGTGGGGAGAGCAGCGAAGGTGTTTTCAGTAAATTCCGCGAAGCCTTTCCAATCAGCTTTGGAGAAGTTGATATATGTTCGGTGCTCCGCGGAAGCAAAGTCGGTTGGTTTATCGATCGAGATGACTATGGGCAGATGGTCTGATGCCAAAGTCAGCATAGGTCGCCATGATATGCTGTTTATCAGACCAGCGCTGACTATTGTTATGTCTGGCGAGCTGCAGCAGCTGCCCATAAGCCTGGTGGGTGCGTCGTCGTTCATTGTGCAGCCAAATCGGTTCCCCTACGATCATTTGACAGGCTTGAGTGCCAAGGATCGTGGTGCACATTAAAGTCACCTACTACCACCTCTGAGGAGCGCACCTATATCAGGGTGATATCCTGCCGGGCAGCAGGTGACAGGGGGTATGTAAACGTTGAATATTTCGAGTTCAACATCGCCTGACCGGATAGCAATGCCCTGACATTCTAGGGTGGTATCCCTGCGGTCGATGTCTGCTTCGATAAGACGATACTGCACGGTGTGGTGCGTGATGAACGCTAAGCCACCACTATTATCTCGCTCGCGATCTCGACGGTGCACCTTATACCCGGCACAATTCCACAATGTTGAATTGCTGTGCAGCTTTGTCTCTTGGACCGCAGGTATCAGTATACCATGCTTTCCTATAAAGACGGTTATCTCCTCGTTTTTGCTCTGAAGCCCGTGGCAGTTAAATTGAAGGAGCTTCATGTGGTTCGGGAGACGTGTGGTAATGCGGGGTGTGAGTGATGTGTGTGGCCGTGACGCCATTGGCTGTGTGCGCTGCTGAGGTGGTTGCCACTCTGTGGTGGTGGTGGGTGGCGTCGCGGTTGAAGTTTGCGACTGTGCTGAGCAACACGGGCCCTCGAAGTTCCTCGTCCAATCTCGCGTGGTGCGCAGATCTGAACATGCCCTAAAGTGGCACCAGCCAAGGCAGGTGTTGCACTTGACTGATGTCACATTACGCAATATCCTGGTCTGGCATACTGTGCAGATTGTAAGAGGAACCAAGAGTTGTTGGCAGCGGCGTGTGGTGGTGGTGCGGTTGTGTGTGTTCTATGGTCTGTCGCGGTTGTGGTGTGGTCTATTGTGTTGTTATGTTGTTGCGCTGTGGTGTTTGTGTGGGACTGCTCAGGTGGACTGGGGTTAGCCGTGGAGTCTGCTCTGTTTGAGCAGCAGGGGGCCACATACGATGTGGTCCACTGCCGATGTGTCCGTAGTCCTGAGCAGACTCTGAGGTGACTCCACCTCTCGCAAGCATTGCACTTGACTGAGGTGGAGTTGTGGTGTAGTCGTCTCTGGCATACACAGCAGGTGTAGGTTTCTGGCCCCGGATTTGACTCGATGCCAGCCCTGAGTAGAAGAAAACGTAGCGAATCTAGCCCTATGGACGAACAACTTTTGATATACTTCGCCGACCTAAACGGGGTTAAATCGCCGAAACAACAGCCCTTGGTCGGGTAAAACCCGAGTCATTCCGGTACGTAGAACCGGCTGTCACACTTTTGGGTTTTCCTGTTTTCCTATTCTATAAAGCCGACATTTCCTTTGTAAATAGTTTTTTTTACGTCTCATAGAGAAAAAATTAAAAAGCACGTTACTTTCGTGACATTGAGTTTCTGTTTACAAAACTCAAATTTTCATAGTTCGTTCACTTGTAAGGAAATTATTTTAGCAATATAATATACAAGGAGATTATTTTTAGTGGAATGCTTGCTAATAGATTTTGGTATACTTAGTTTAGTTCCTGTGTTTACCAGAATTTTTTAAAGTGTGCTTAGAAATTCTCCACATTACATTCCGCATACGTTATTTTTCTCAAATCCAGCGGCACCTTGAAATTGTGCATATGGAAACTGTGCATACGAAATAATGCATATGAAAAAAAAAACCGAAATAATGCATATATGCACAGTTTCGGTNGATTGCACAATAGATTTTGGTATACTTAGTTTAGTTCCTGTGTTTACCAGAATTTTTTAAAGTGTGCTTAGAAATTCTCCACATTACATTCCGCATACGTTATTTTTCTCAAATCCAGCGGCACCTTGAAATTGTGCATATGGAAACTGTGCATACGAAATAATGCATATGAAAAAAAAAACCGAAATAATGCATATATGCACAGTTTCGGTTGAAATCCGAAATAATGCAAATGATAAAACCAGCAATAATGCATATTAGAAAACCCGAAATTTTGCATATGCACACTTTAATTTGAAAACCGAAATAATGCATATAAGAAAAACCAAGTAATGCATACATGCACAGTTTCGGTTCAAGGCCGAAATAATGCATATGACAAAAACCGAAGTAATGTATACATACACAGTTTCGACTCAAAATTTAAATAATGCATATGACAACACTCGGAAACTCCGGAAAAGGGGGCGGAAGTATTTTTTGCGCAGAACTTCGTTCTGCGTAGGCGGGCTTCGGCCGCGCTTAGGAATTATAACCCATAGGTTAGGTTAGGTTAGGTAAGCGGGCTGCCTCCGCATATGGAGCTGACTGAGCTGTCCATTATGATGCGCTTAGAGGGGGGAGGGAAAAGGACGCAGGGAGGCCGGAAAAAATAGAGTGGATGGGTATGGGAAAGAGCGGAAAGAGATCAGTGAAGGTGCAATAGGTTGCGGCTGGAGGGCCGGGGATAAAAGCTCGTAGGTTGGTGCGGTAATGCAAGGAGATGAATGGGTTGCGGCTGGATGGCCGGGGAAATAATCTCGTGTGAGCACATCGAGGTGCGGAAGGCGTTAGCGGTAGTGTAAATCGAGGACGTGAGCGTGCGTCCGGTGTAACTGGTAGGCTGAGTAGGCACGGTGAGATGTTGCGGTATATGCTAAAAGTGGACAACGAGAATGTGAGCGTGCATTCTGTTGCTACTAGGGAGCCATAATTGAAGTTTTATGTCTGGTGGTAGGCATAGAGAAGGCACTAAAGTTAGAAGCTGATTCTCTTGAGCTACAGTAGAGACTGGATGCAGTTGACAAGATGCAGAGCAGTGATAAATTTTGATGACCGTTTGAGACTTAGTGAAGGTGAAGAGTATGAGGAGATTGGTAATTCCCTACAAGGATGAGGCCAATGTCGATTGAAGATAGAGAGGTTTTTGAAGGACTGATTTTAAAGAAAAATTATAAGGTTTTGTTGAAAGCTAGATGAAGGATCAGAAACGCCATTAAGCAAATGATAAAGAAGAGTGAGAAGGGCTGAAATAGAGAAGTTCACAAAATATGCAAAATTAAAATGAGAGTACTGTTTTTCATTCGAGGCCGAATGAAACGCAGGCTGGCCGAATGTGGGATTAGTTTACGGACAGTACTTACGATGCTAGGACTAATTGGCCATTAAGAGTTAGTAACATAGAAATGCAGCCCTACATAACGAATAGTGAAATCTAACTTATCGAACTATTTAACGAAAGGCGATAGAGAAGAGAACAATTCAGACTGGACATTGCATTGTCAGCCGCCATCAAGCGCAGAACAATGTTCTGCTAGTGTTATGTTGTTTAATTGTAATATGCGCGTTTTGTGTAATAAACTGTATGCAATATTTAATTACTAAACTAAATAGCCGCCAATATACCAAGCAGCCAGTATACCAAGAGGAAGAAACGGGAATGCCATTCCCTGCAGACTTCTGCAGTATAAGTCCCAGTTGGTTCTCCTCAGATTCCTGTAAGGGTTGTGCTTACGGCGCGCTTCGTCCAAAGCGAATTGTATGTACCNTACATATATGAGAGGCTTTTTCCGCTTTGGGAATGAACACCACTCTGACCACCCTCCAAGGCCCCGGAAGATGATCCTTATCCAAACAGCTCTCGCCCTGGCCCTTTTACACGAAGTGGTGAACACACCAATTAATTCGTCAATTTCACTTTCAGTCCAGCTCTCGCCCCTCACGGGCGCTACCGTAAGCATTTCCTGCAGACTTCTGCAGTATAAGTCCCAGTTGGTTCTCCTCAGATTCCTGTAAGGGTTGTGCTTACGGCGCGCTTCGTCCAAAGCGAATTGTATGTACCGATGATCAGAGATAGAGTGGTCAATAATGACTCTTTAGCCAGAGATACGGGACATTATATCAGAAGAGGCCAGCGGGATATCTAAAACCTGTTCTCTACTAGCCGTTACAAAAGTGGGGTCGCTCCCCCTATTACATATAAATAAATTTTCATTTAGAATAAAGTTAAAGAGTGACTCACCTCTGGCATTGATGTCTGAGCTGCCCAAGATCGTATGGCGGGAATATGCGTCAGACCCAATAACAACACGGACCTTCCTGCGTCTAGCTTCTGCCCCCGCATTCCTTAGTAAGCGCGGAGGTGGCTCCACCCCGTCCTCGTGCGCCATATAAGCGGAGATCAACCAGAGTTTTCCGGTTGCACCCTCCATACTCACCGTCACAATTTCTCCATCGCTGAAAAGAGGCAAAAAAAATAAAAAATAAATTGTGAAAATTTAATTGAATGTGAAATAAAAATATCAAGCAGAACAAATATTTTTCTGTTGCATTGAAAAACTTAAGAAAAGCGTAGCACACAAGGTTTGAAATTTCTTGAGAGCTGCATTCTGCTTTAAGAAATTTTGGTAGAAAAAGGTTTATTTTTAATTTCCTGAGTGTTGTTTATATACATTTTCTGGATACTAAGCTAATGGCTTAAAATAAAGAAAAAGGGAAAGGTGGGTTGAAAAAAAAACATAATTAACAGAATACTAAATATTTTTGAACAAAACACACCTTGTCAAAATTATAAGCGCAACACGTATTTTCTTCCCTATTAAAAGATTGTCGAACATACTTTGTATGGAAGAATGCGCACAATTAATAAAAAATAATTGCCAAAAATCAGGGATAAGTCCCAGCTACTTTAAACATGCACATTATTATAGTAAAATTGAACGGACTACAAAGCCACATACTCACAATATTTATTATAAATCCAAATAAAAATCTCGAAATTTTGAAAAAAGTTTGGGGCCATTCCACTGTGACTGGTGGGCAATTTTACTCCAGAATATGATCAATTGTGAATTATAACTATGCCATTGGAACTTATACAACAGCGAAAGATATTTTTTAATATCTTTTTTTATTTTTTTAATATCTTTCAACAGAGTAATGAAATGTGGTTATTTAAAAAGAGGTCACTACTGAAATAGAGATAATTATGGCATATTTAAATTTATGTCGTTTTCCGCTTTTACATGGAATGACCCTTTGCTAATTATTTATTTTTTTTAATATTGCCCAAAGCTTGAAAGCTGAATTTATACGATTTGCGTTGAAGGATGAAGTGTAGTAAAATTGAGCGGAATACAAAACTGCATACTCAAAACCTTTCTAAGAAATCGAAATTTTTACGAAAGTTTGCTAAATGTATATATCTTTTTTAATATTAAGAATGAAACCTGCAGTTATACAATTTTTAGTGAAGAATAAGCTATGTGTTTCCAAAAAAAACACAAACTAAATTTAAATAACAAAAAACAAAATAAATTGTTAAAATTTGTCCATATGTGGTGCGCTTATAATTTTGACAGACAAGCGCATATCATTTAATAAACCTTGACCTTGATAGTTTTCTATCACCTATTTCAACGTATTAAAAAAATAAAAATTTGAAACTTTTTCCTTCTCATCAACTAAGAAATAAGAAGCGTACACATTTTTATTCACGTTAATAAATGACACAAATCTCTGCAAAAAGAAACGAAAAAAACTTTTACTTTTCGTTCAAATTAAATTAACTAAATTTTCTCGCGGCTCGCAAAACGTGCTCATACATACTAAGCAGCTGCTGAAAGCTGCTTTCCGTAAATACACTTAACTCAATGGTCCTGTGAAAATCGCAGCAAATTTCAAGTTGCAGTACATTTGATGAGATTTGCATACAGAATTTTGATTGCTATTGCATTTTGCATGCGACAGCCAAGGATGATCAGATGCAAGTAAATAGCAGACTTGTCTACAATGCAGAAGATGTCTAAAAAGATGGAATTGTGACACTGCTTTAATATAGATTAGATGTCTTTTTTGCATGAATTCATTTACTTATGTCGGATGAAGGAATAATAATGATTTTCTATTTTAAGATGTGCTTTTTTTTGAAATTCTGTTACTGTAAAATTTAAAATAATTTCGATGCAGCAACAAGAGTAACAGCAGTAGCGATTTAGTCCACCAAAATTGAAGAAAGTATGTTCATCTCTTATCAAAGACCGACATACCTCTAAAAGGAGTCTAAGTTCCTTCCTGATGAGCATACAGGATCGAAGTCTACCTGCGTCCCGCTGCACCATCAGTTTGTAGTCCCTCGTCCCGATACCGGGAACCTTATTGCAGCTGCTCAGCCACGGCTCCTGGATCAGGACTACATCGACTGCACCTTCCTCAAGGTCGATTAAAAGGTTGGCTGACGCCGCCTTACAGGGCTGGTGACATCCCCATCGGACGCAATTAGCATTTCTTCCTCCGCCCTATTGTACAGAGGGCCAACACTGATGACCGATTCCCGAAGTTGAAGAAGGTCCAGCAGTGATGTCACTGTCCGACATGACGGATTCGACCTCCATACCTACGGGGGCATCCTCCGCATTAATATTTTCGCCCGCCAGCGCAACCGGAACAGGCTCATCATCCCCTCTGGAGTCGGTCTGGTAGACCTTCATGACTACCTTCTCGAACCCATAGTAAATGACACCCTGTTTTTCGGCGAGAGGCTTAAAGACTCCGAATTCAGCAACATTAGCGCTTGACGAAAGTCACCGTCGCACAGTGGTCGGAGAAGCTATGTTTTACGCGAAAAATTAGAAGGGCTGTTACGATTATAATAAAAATGCATCATCGTGTATTTTTGTCATGCTAAATCTGAATATGTGTCGGCTGCTGTGGCGTAGTGGTAAGCAGTGCGCGCTTCCACTCCGCAGCACCTGGGTTCAAGCCCTGGTCAAAGCAACATCGCCAAAAATATAGAAAAAAGGTTTTTTCTTAACAGCGGTCGTCCCTCGGCAGGCAATGGCAAACCTCCGAGTGTATTTCTGCCATGAAAAACAGCTTCTCATAAAAATACAATCGCCGTTCGGAGTCGGCGTAAAACTGTAGGTCCCTCCGCTTTGTGTGAAAACATCAAGGCGCATGCCACAATTCGGAGGAGAAGCTCGGCCAAACACTAACATATGTGTAAGCGCCAATCTATTATTATTAAATCTGAATATGCCATACAATTCTTAGTTTGACAGTTGACATCTGTCAAATCAAATCCCAATTTCTCTAAAAATAAGAAAATGTTTTTGAAAATACCACTTATTTGGTTTTAAATTAAAATTAAAAGTTTGACAGTCGACAGCTGTCAAACGGACTGACAATTTTTATAAAAAACAGAGAATCTCTTTAAAAACGTTACTGATAAGGTTTTTAAACATGCTGATCACGAATTTTACGTCAAATTAATGCTTTGAGAGTTGACAGCTGTATTTGACTGTTAATTTAAAATTAAAACCTTGAAATTTAACAGCTGTCGAATGTGCTGTCAATTTCTCTAAAAACAGGGAGAATTTTCCAATAAGTTAACGTACTACGTTTTAAGGCTCACTGATCTCAAGCTCTATATTACATTAAAACTTTTTCAGTTGAAATCTATCAAATCAACTGTAAATTTTATATTTGTTAAGCAAAATGACTGATTTATTGTATTTGATCGAACATATTTAAAATGAATTTATGATCAAATTATGAATTAATAACAATAATTATTTTTATAAATGGGGGATAGTTGGGGCTACAGACATCAAGGGGGGTATCCTCACTAGCGAAGCGAATGATTTTGGCGAAGCGAACGGTTTGGTGAAGCGAATTAAAAGGCAGAGAAGGCATTAAAAGTGTTCGCGATGCAAAGAACTTTCACAAGCTGGTAAAAAAGAACACTCTTAATGAATATTTAAGTTGCGTCCGCCAGTCCATTCGCTTCGCCAAACCGTTCGCTACGCCAAATTCATTCGCTTCGCAAGTGATAATACCGCCCCAAATTAAAATAGAAATGACGAAATATTTTTTTACTCATCTCTGTCACTTTCAACAAAAACTGATGCGTTTTGAGTTGGTTCATGTAAAAGACTGTTAACTTCTTCGGAAATGGTATCTGCTTTTCAAAGAGGAGGTCGTGTCATACTGGATATAACAGGATCAGATGTTATAATTAACATGTGAAATAAATCTTCGTTAGATTCCTTCCTGGTCATTTTTCGTGTGTTATGCTCGCGATACCATTTGAAAACTTTGTTGCGAGCCTCCTGGACTTCCTCAGAAAAATGCAAAGGCATACCAAAGGCAATACCAATTTCTCAAGAAAATTTATAATTTTTTTTTTTAATTCTTGGGCGCCATATTGGGCACAGAAGAATGACAGATTTGTCCAGTAAGGAAGGGCATAATATTCGGTAACGATAACTGACTATAACAGCCTTTAGAGTTGCCATGAATGCGAACCTCTAAATAGCAAATTTCAAAAAAATTCGATAATTTATCTAAATCTCGGCCGCCATAATGGATTTTGAATTTTGAATTTTCTAAAATTACATACTTTTAAATTTGTAATAAGCGCACTTAAGAACCTCAAAATACCAAATGTCATGAAAATTCAGTAATTTTTTTAATTCTTGGACGCCATATTGGATTCGTTATTTTCGGTTTTTGAAAATTGACTTCAGGTTTGTCAAGACACATGTTGTAAATAATATGATGCTGAATATAGAAAAACTGCATTACACCGTAGTGTTTTATAGACTTTGTGTTATTTGGGACAACTGCTAAAGCTGGTCTAGTGTAATAAAAGTGGCCGTCACTCTTTTTGGCGCGAGTATGCGCGGCTTTTCTTGTCGTTGATCCTTAAAGAACCGCTTGCATTACTCTTTGGTAAAGGAATGAAGATCCTAATATTTCTTGAAATAAAAAGCCGCGTTTTTAATAAAAATAGCCGCCATTCTTTTTGGCGCGAGTATGCGCGACTATTCTTTGCATACGTCCTTATAGGACCCTTTGCATTACTTTTTGATAAAGGAATGAAGATCCTACTCGGCCCTACAAACTAGTTATACCTTTTTGAAAAAAAAAACTCATAACTGTTAGAACAAGCCACGATCGAATTCGTTGAATTAAATGGATTAAACGGGTTGCTCAGCACATATCATTAAAAGTACTAACCAGCTTTGAGTTCGCTGGACATTTCTGAATAAGAATGGCTTTACTCCTGTAAATTTATCACAGTTTAAAAATAGGTCTTTCACGCGTAAAACATGCCTTATACGACCACTGTGCGTCGGATTTCTGTAACCGGATTACCTTCCAGTTGTGCGCTGGAAGGTCCGGGTTGCAGTAGCGGAAGATGTCTTCCACCTCCCTCAGCGAGGAAAGCCAGACCCGAGTACAGCCTGGCTCCCTTCCAAACCTCCTCGACCAAAGCTACTTCTGGCCTGTACAGAGAGGCCGACCGCTCGTCGGCACACACCACCTACTTAAACATGCCCTGGTGCCAACCAGAAGATGTGGTTGGGAGCTCAACCTTTACTTTTAAGCATATATGTATGCGCTTAGCACCTAATTATGAAACTAAACCTAATAGACCTTAATTAATTTGATCAAAAGTCGCATACATAAATATTATAAACTGAAAGAAAATTTTAAACGGTTAGTCGAAATACATTTTGCTATTAACTCAAAATATGTTGCATATGAGATTTCTTCTTTCTCACTAATAGTTATATTTGCCTGGACATTAATCTAACTTTCTGCGCTTCGTTCGATCCTTATGCTAAATATGTAATATCAAATTCACGACCTCTTAAAAATTCACGTGGCCTTGGTTGAAAATATATGCAAAATGTTTTTTTTTTTTCATATTACTAACATTAAGTTAAATTCATGTACATACATTATTCATTTTGTTGCAAGGTTGACCTTATATTTCAAAGAGATTCTTACTTTACTCTTTAGATTAGACTTTATTTTAGCTAGCAATTAATTCTCAAGAAAAATGTGGTTAGTTATTTAACTATAGATTAGTAGCAAATATGCTAAAGGAACGAAATTCTTCGGTCAGTGCTAGGGATGTCAGTGGTAAAAATACATCGATATTTTTCATTGATTCGATGCATTGAAATGTACATCGATATTTTTCGATGCATCGAAGGGCATACATCGATGCATCGATTTGCATAGGATTTGCAAGATAATGATTCACAACAAAATATGTTATTATCAAAATTGTAGAAAATTGGAAATAAATTACTGCAACTGAGCTAATTATGAACGGAATTTCTTGCAGACATTTAAATTTTTTGGCCAAAGTCAATTCTTTCAATTTTGAACAATTGAAAATCTGGAATGACGGTTCAATGTACCGTAGATGTCAGTTTTATAAAAACATCGATACATCGACTATTTATACATCGAGTGGAAAATTTTCGATACATCGAAGCAAAGCAACGATATTTTCGATGCATCGATGTTTTTCCGACATCCCTAGTCAGTGCAGGCTAATGTAGTTCGTGCGATCCCCACTTTATTTACGCTGTCCTGGATTATTGTGTGGGGGAAGAAATTTCTGCCGGAATACCGGCCACACGAGTGCCTTCCAATGGGCTCACAGTTTGTTGCCAAAACCGCTGGTGGTACTGGAATTTAAAATTTACTTATTTTTTAAAACAAACCAAAGGTACAAAAACCTCATTTCGCCTTAACTTATTTACCTCAATCAGAAACATGCGTCCAAAATATGAATTCGCAATTATACTACAAAACCAAAACACTATTTATTGACTTTGGTTTCACACAAAAAATTTGCACTTCTATGAACATTTAATTCTCAAAGTTTAAGCTGACTTTTAATATGGCGACGTTCACGTTTCACCATAGTATTCCTTGTCGCTTTAAGTCAAATGAAGCAGAAAACGAAATGATGGTGTTCAAGAAGTCTGTCAGTTTAGCGGTCTATTGTTTAAAAAAAGTGTAAATGGGCATGTATGTATCATAAATGCATTGGCATAAGCGACTTGGCGAGCTCACACACATTTCTTTGCTTCATTTTAGATTTACATGCGCATTATCAATGCACTTAGCTTCCCTTGAAATGCATCGGCCGATCGTAGCGCCCACGAATCTGTTTTGAACTATGTACATATTATCACGTCACCGATCGCCTGATTATATCTAAATACATACATTCATACATGCTTAGTAGCTAGCTATCATGCGGGAGTTGGTGGTATGTCCTCTTGTTATCAACGAGCGTAAGTAGATAGTATCGAGAGCGGTTTGAGACTCGAAAACCCAGTGTTAAACTGGCGCATAGCCCTCATAAAGCGTTTCCAATCAGCTTTAGAAAAGTTGACAAAGGTCCGGTGATCCGCGGAAGCAAAGTCGGCTGGTTTAGCAATCGAGATGATTATGGGCAGATGGTCTGATGCTAAAGTCAGCATAGGTTGCCATGACACACTGTTTATCAGACCAGCACTGACTATTGGCGAGCTGCAGCAGCTGCCCATAGTCCTAGTGGATGCGTCGTCGTTCATTGTGCAGAATGTCGAATCGTCTATCTGCTCAGTCAATTGTGGTCCCCTACCATCATTTGACAGGCTTGAATACCAAAGATCTTGGTGCGCATTGAAATCACCAACTACCATACGGTTTCCACCTCTAAAGAGCGCACCACTTTCAGGGTGATATCCTGCCGGGCAGCTGGTAGCAGGGGGCATATATACGTTAAATATTTCGAGCTCGACATCGACTGTCCGGATAACAATGCCCCGACATTCTAGGGATAGATACCCCTGCGGTGGATGTCTGCTTCGATAAGACGATACTGCACGGTGTGGTGCGTGATGAACGCTAGGCCACCACCATTATCTCGAAGGTGCACGTTGTATCCGGCGCAATTCAACAATGTTGAATTGCCGTGCAGCTTCGTCTCTAGGACCGCAGCTACTAATATTCCGTGCCAACCCATGAAGACTGTTATCTCCTCGATATTGCTCTGAAGTCCGTTGCAGTTAAATTGAAGGAGCTTCATGTGGTTCCGGAGACGTGTTGTTATGCGGGATGTGAGGGAAGTGTGTTGCCTTGCCGCATTTGGCTGTGGGGGATGCCGCCCTGTGGTGGTAATGGCTGCGTCACAGTTGGGGATTGCGACCGAGCAGCGCAGCATGGGCCCTCATAGCTCGTCGTCCAATCTCGCGTGGTGCGTAGTGTATGAAAATGGAGGACCTTTGTACTGAAATAACAATATTACAAGAAATATTCTTCAAAATAAAAGGTCCTGGTGAGTTTATGAATAGAACCACAGATCGAAAATGGAAACATTTTTAAAATGAATAATGAATTACCAAATTTACTTAAAATTATTTCATTTCTACTCTTTGTTCCTGCTACTTCGGCATTCACTGGAAGAGTTTTTTCTGTTGTGGCTGTGAAATAGCGAGATGAGAGAAACAAAGCGACTACCTCACTAACAAAAAATTAACTTTTGATTCATATTAATTTAAATATTGATTGCGATAAAGCATATAATACTTTCGCGGTTAACAAGGAATTGTGAAAAACTACCAAAAGTCCAGAGAAATATATTAAGAGAAAAGATTATTACTTAAAAAACGTTTTTACGTGTTATTTTAAATGAAATACTATATATATTTGGAGTGTACTATATTTTTTGATTTTTTTTTAAGTACTATAAATATCTTACAAAATGTTGGCAACCCTAGTGGCACCAGACAAGGTAAGTGTTGCACTTGACTGATGTCACGTTACGGAATATCCTGGTCTGACATTCGTGCAGATTGTAGGAGGAACCAGGAGTTGTTGGCGGGGGCGTGTGGGTGATGGTGCGGTTGTGTCTGTTGTGTGGTCTGTCGTGGTTGTAGGGTGGTCTATTGTGTTGTGGTGCCATGGTGTTTGTGTTGAGCTGCTCAGGTGGACTGGGGTTAGCCGTGGAGGCTGCTCTGTTTGAGCAGCAGGGGGCACAAATGATGTGGTCCACTGTCGATCGGTTCGTAATCCTGAGCAGACTCTGAGGTGACTCCTCCCGTCGCAAGCATTTCACTTGACTGATGTGGAGTTGTGGTGTAGGTGGAGTAGTAGTGTAGTTTACAAGCACCCTGTTTGCGATATATCGACCTCCTCATCTAAATCTATGGAATTTTATTACAGCGCTCGATGATCTGCTTAAAACAAACAACAGAAATGAGTGCACTACGCTAATAGGGGGCATTACTATTGATATGCAGAGAACTAATAATACACCCAATATTTAAACATGCTAGCATCACACGCTATGGAGGCCATAGTGACGATAAGCACGAGAGTAGACATCAGCAGAGGAACTAGCACGATCAATGGGCCTCCTCACACTGGACTGCTCAGTCCGCCTGACCAGATCCCTACTTGTATTCTTATAAATTGTGCTGATTATCTCTATGAGCCGTTAACAGCGTTATTTAATTTGTCTCTTAAAGAGGGCGTTTTTCCAACTATATGGTAGGAATCGTTCATAACCCCGTTACATAAAAGCGGTAGCAGATTTTCAGTGGAGAACTACCGGGGAATAGCTAAGCTTTCTGCAATGCCTAAATTATTTGAAGCAATTATAACAAAACAGTTGACGCATTCTATCTCTTCTAGCATTTCATATAGTCAACATGGATTTTGCAAGGGCAAATCAACTTCTACCAATTTACTTGAATTAACATCCTATATCTAAAAAGCATTTAGTGAAAGCAAAACTGTTGGTGTTATATGTACTGACTTCAGTAAAGCATTTGCCTAAGTGTGCCACTCGTTACTCATCTATAAACTTGATCTTCTTGGTCTTCCACCAGATTTTCTACGTTGGACCGCTTCATACCTCTATGATAGATCACAAAGGGTAATGTTTAAAAATACTATCTCTGACGTCATTGATGTTACTTCAGGAGTCCCTCAAGGTAGCCACCTAGGCCCGGTTCTGTTCTTGCTTTTTATAAACGATATTTCTACAGATATACAATTTTCCAAAATTTTAATGTATGCAGATGATGTAAAGCTTTATAAATCGTACGTTTCAATTAAAGAAAGGTCTTTGCTACAATCAGACTTAGACAGCATGGCTTACTGGTGTCAAGTAAATCTTATGCCTCTAAATCTTAAGAAATGTAAAGTAATGTGCTTCTCGCGAAGAGCTGTTCATCCCACTTCTTATACAATAGGTAACCATAACCTGGAACAGGTATACAATTTTGTGGACCTTGGTATCACAATGGATCCTAAGCTTAATTTTAATCTTCATATTAATGTGACAGTCAACAAGGCTAAAGGTGTACTTGCATTTGTGAAACGATGGTCAAAAGAATTTTGTGACCCTTATATCACTAAAACCTTGTTTACAACATTAGTTAGGCCAATTCTGGAATACAGTTCGGTGGTTTGGAATCCAAGGTATCAAATTTACGCAGACTTGAGGAGAAGCTCGGCCAAACACTAACATATGTGTAAGCGCCAATCTATTATTATTATTATTAGATAGAATCCATTCAAAAACAATTCCTACTTTTTGCTTTAAGAAATTTCCGTTGGGATTCTCAACATAATCTTCCACCTTATACGAGCCGATTAAAACTTATTAATCTTCCTACACTTTCCAGCCGCAGGCAAATGCTTGGTACAATTTTTATAGTTAAATTACTAACAGGCTCAATTTCAAGTCGGCTTCTTCTAGGCGAAGTTAGCCTTAATGTTCCCTCCCGGGTATCAAGACACTTTTGTCCCCTATTTCTGAAAGCTTGTAAAACTAATTTTGGATCGCACGACCCACTCCGTTGCTTATGCCAGGATTTTAACTCTCATTCCAGCACGTTTGATATATCAGATCCGCTTTTCAGCATTAAGAAATCGATACTGTCCTCTCTCAATAAATGAATCATTAAAATAAAGACATAAAATCGGCTGATGAATTTAGTTCTGTAGCTGAACAGTTTTAGATCTCGACACTTAACAAACTCCTGCCTATCGTGACTCGGCGCAAAAATTGAAAATACTGATTCGTTACGTCATGCGGACTGCGCCCCTCGTGCGGATGGGCGGGAATGGAGGGGGAAAACCGTTGGGATTTTTATTATTATTAAGAGGGGAAAGAGAGTTCGAGTTTACTTCGTTCATTTCAGTCCGCGAAAATCGCGGTGGACTGACGCGCACACATAGACAACATGTTTTGTATTTCGTTTTGTTTGCATGCTGATCATGTATACAAAACTGAAAGCTGTTTTCGGACGACTGCCCAGTCCAGTGTGCGTTGGAGTGGTGGACTGCATAGTCCGATTGGGCAGGCTAGTGTGCGGAGGTCCATTGACTACATATTCATCAGAGCGAGAGCTTCGACAATATTATCTGCTGTAGTGGAAACTAATATAACAGACCACTACTCTCTGTTATGGGGTCTCGCTACTAATCACGAAGTAACTCAAGCAAGAGACATAAACAACAAATGCTTGAATACCCGAAAAGAAAATGAAGGTGTGCGTAACATGATTTGGGGTAGCATAATGATGTTAAATGAATTCAGCGAAATGTGCGAAAAAAATACAAATAACATTTAGAGACATATATACAAATTCCCTTACAATAGTATCAAAGAGAAGACAGCGAAAAGCAAATGCCTGGATGAACGAAGAGTTGAGGACGGCATGTGAAGCTCGAGACAAACTTTACAGAAGGTGGCGCGCAAAACCCAGTAGTAAACAGAGGGAGGCTCAATATAAGCAGTTTCGAAATAAGGTAAACAGAAACATTGAAAACACGAGAAACAGATACTACTAAATTTCTTCCCACGAAAATAAGAAAGACTTGAAGAAAACCTTGCAAATTATACATGAGTTGGAGTAGTTAAGTTAGTTGAGTTGAATTAGTTGGAAAAAAATCGAATAGTGTAGACGAAACGTTTACCAAAAATTTTAAAGGAAATTTGAAGCTCATATGTGACAATTTGGCTAGTACTTTCAAAGAAAGCGGCAATTGTACAATACATACCTGTGACATTAGAACGATAGAACCTTTTGAAGTTAAGACTGCAAACTCTATTTATTTCCCTGAAACAATTTGGATTTCAAAGAGGAAAAGATTTTAATAAACTGCTAGGAAACTTCGCAAACACATTAAATTACCACCTCAGCAAAAGTCATCACAACCCAGCTTTTTTTTATTGATTTTCGCAAAGCATTCGACACGATGTCGCACAAAAGGCTGTTGGAAAAAATGGAATATGCCGGAATAAGGGGAGACTGCTTTAGATTGTTTCAACGTTATCTCGAACTAAGAAACTTTCAGCTGAAAACATATGAAGAAAAAAGCGAAGAAAAATCTTTCACACATGGAGTTCCTCAAAGTTCAAAATTGGGTCCACTCTTATATTTAATATATTCAAATAGTTTGTTGAAGAGCTTGAGGAACTGTGAGGTCTATGCATACGCGGGTGGCACCGCCTTCGTTGTGTCACATAGGGACCTAAAAACAGAAACACATACTACAACGAAAGCTTAATATAAAAACAAGATCGTCACATGATAACGGACTGTCAATCAATGCATCGAAAACATAAGGCCACCTCACATAGCACATTCGGACATAAATATAATATTGCACAGCTACGGTTGTCTGCATCAAAGCAACAGTAGAAGTGACACTCTAGTGTCGTGTGGTTGCACGACAAATATTGAGGTGGTTGATAGGTATAAATACTTAGGAGTCATAGTAGTCAAAAACTTAAAATCAGGCGATCAACATTTATGCTTAGACATCTTAGCTACTGTTCAGATTATGGAGTTTTAAGACAGGCATATCACTCGCTAGTGGAATCCTATTTGCGTCACGGTATCACTGCATAGGGAACATCATCGGGCTGCACGAAACTACCGCACAGCCAAAACTATATGCTTAAAATATTATCGAAGAAAACAAAGACCCCAACCGACGCTCCTCTTACGAAAAAACTAAAAATACTCGATATTAAATCCATATTCAAGTGTGCAGTGCTAAATGAATTTTTCGATGATGGGCGCTTTAGGAACCAAATTGACCGTGAGCACAAAACTCGTAAGCGTCAAGAAGGACGCTTCAAAATCCCAAAGTTCATAAATAACTATGCCAAAAATACACGGAACGTCGTAACGCCAACTCTGTTGAATGAACAGCCACCACAATACATAAATCTGCCGGAAAATGCAAACAGAAAAAAATTTAATAAAAGATCACTTCTTAAATTGTTAGACATAAGCTGCGTTGTAATCGTATCTTTTTACGTAAAATTTTTATGCTATAGCACTATTGTTAGTATCCTGAAGACAGTATTAGCTAAATCAATTTTAAGAATTCGTACCAGACAAGCTTGTTTAGTTTCGCAGGTTTTTTCCAGTCTGTACAACTTTAAATGTAACCTTATCTGAAGAATGAAACAACCGCCCTTGGTTGGGTAAAACCCGAGTCATTCCGGTACGTAGAACCAGAGATCTCCTGGCCATCGTTTAGCACCCCCCTGGCCCCCTCGAGCGACCTTGCGTGCTACTCAGATAGCTGCGCAGGACCGTGCTCGACATAGCGCACCAGGATCTTAGTAGCCATGCGACGGTCATCGCGTGCTTTCGCTTAGGCCTAACGGAGGGATTTCCCACGAATTTAGCCGCAAGTCCTTGGCTGGTGCGGTCCACACTGTCCGGTGCCCTCACGTCCAGAACCGCAGACGGCTTCATCTGCGGCCCTGTCTCTGTCCTTGATGCAGGCAAATTCGCACGCGCCCCTAAATCCGAGTCTAGGTGCGGTGGGTTCCCACTAGCACCTCCCAAGACGGGCGCAGACAAAGAGGTCGGCTCCGGCCTCTGACTGCACCTTGCAATATCAGCTGCCCCTCCCTGCCCAGGGGTCGATTCCGCCTTGTTTACGAGTCTCCCCAAAAGTTTTGTCTCAAAGTTTTGTTTGTTTTCGTTTTATTATGGTTTGATTGGTTGTGATTGGTTGTGAGTTTTGTTTTAGTTGTCTTCATCATGGTCGTACGACCACCTGCCCGACGAGGTGGGGTCAAAGGATTTAAAGGGGAAATATAACGGCAGCGCCTCATGCCGCAGAAAGGCCACCGTTACTCCCTGCGGCGGCCCGGTGCCAGGAAGGCGGCGTAAAAATACAGCCAGTCTTGTAAACCCTCGGGCTGCAAACCTTCCAATGGGCACGGTGTCGCTTAACACCATGGATTAAGGGGTTGGTAGTTCTTGGTCATCGCTCGCAAGCAGCCCCAACCAAAATGGAGTGCAGTCGCACAGTACCCGGATGAAGAGACACGATTACACTACCACCCGATGATAAAGTCTGATTGTGGTTCGACTAAGCCCCCACACCAACAGCAAGGTGCCTGTCCTAGCGGCGGCAGAATTCTGCTTTCTGTGTTGCCGGAAAATAGGGGCGGAAGTGTTTTTGCACAATTTTTATTTTTGCATAAGCGCCCTGCGACCGCGATTAGGCATTACATATAACCTTTACTACGTAGAACTCTCCTTTCTGTGTTGCCGGAAAAGAGGGGCGGAAGTATTTTTGCCTAGGCGGCCTGCGGTTGCACTTAGGGATTATAACCTTTACTAAGTAGAATTCTCCTTTCTATATTGCCGGAAAGGGGGGCGGAAGTGTTATTGCGCAGAACTTCTTTCTGCGCAAGCGGCCTTCGTCTGCGCTTAGGCATTATAACCCTTACTAAGTAGAACTCTTCTTTCTATGTTGCCGCTTAGGGATTATAACCTTTACTAAGTAGAATTCTCCTTTCTATATTGCCGGAAAGGGGGGCGGAAGTGTTATTGCGCAGAACTTCTTTCTGCGCAAGCGGCCTTCGTCTGCGCTTAGGCATTATAACCCTTACTAAGTAGAACTCTTCTTTCTATGTTGCCGCTTAGGGATTATAACCTTTACTAAGTAGAATTCTCCTTTCTATATTGCCGGAAAATGGGGGCGGAAGTATTTTTGCGCAGAATTTCTTTCTGCGTAGGCACCCTTCGGTCGCGCTTAGGGATTACAACCCTCACTGAGTAGAATTCTCCTTTCTGTGTTGCCGGAAAAGAGGGGCGGAAGTATTTTTGCGTATAACTTCTTTTTGCGTAGGCAACCTTAGGCTGCGCTTAGGGACTATAACCCTAACTAAGTAGAATTCTCCTTTCTATGTTGCCGGAAAAGGGGGCGAAATATTTATGCGCAGAGCTTCTTTCTGCGTAGGCGGCCTTTGGCCGCGCTTAGAGATTATAACCCTTACTAAGTAGAAGTACATAATACACATTAGAAACAAAAACCCAAATTATCCATATGCACATTTTCGTTTGAAAACCGAAATAGCGCATATAACAAAAACCGAAATAACGCATGCAAGTTAACAGCAGACCACACATAGCGGCACAATGAGAAATATAAAGAATATTGCTTATTGGAAAAAGCATAGTTTGTATCTTGCAGATTTATAGTGCAATTTTGCATACTCAGCAATTATGCTGCTGCATAATTGAAATCACATTTCACTTTGTCCATTAATGAAAATTATATGCTTTTTCCTCTCTGAATGGAAAATTCAATTGTAACTAATATCTTCGTTGTCCAAGACATTGACATTTCATCGTAGCATGATGCAATGCCAACGCCTTATGGTGAAATAGTTCTTAAGTAAACAATTGTTAATATATAAATAAGAGTGAAATTAGAAATAAAGTTAGTTCTGTCTTTTCCATAGTTCGAAAACGAACTCAATTTGTCTTATTAGTTATCCGCGAGGCCGCGGATTGAAATATATTTTTTGAAGTTTCCCAAAGAAGGGAACATAAGTGGCGCCCTACGTGGGGGCTGCTTAAAAGTTCAAAAAGTGTTCTTGTCGGGAAAAAGTCCTAATTAAACCGAACAAAATTATTCATGAATCGAGTGATCGTGAAATAAAACAAAGCAGTTAATATTTCACACTAAAATTTTTTACGCGCAAATCATTAAATTTGCGCTAAATCAATGAATCACCTGATCTGGAAGTATTACCACTGTTACAAGACAATCAGCTATTACATACCATCAGCAACAATAATAACAGCAAGAGCAACAGCGACGGCATTGAATATAAGTAATTGTTAAGCAAAAAATAAAACCGACTTCAATTCTCATAAAATTTTTTTAGATTATCGTTAATTTTATCACAATCCAATTATCGGGTCTAAACAAATTAGTATGGGACCACCCTTGAGGTACCACCTTTCCGATGAAAAAAGAATTATCGAAATCGGTTAACGTGGTCCAAAGTTATGCGGTAACATACATACAAAAAATATATATTATTCCGACGAACTGATAACCTTCTCCTTTTTGCGAAGTCGGTTTAAAATGGACTAAAAGTAGCATCAATAACTACATATATTAATTTAGGTACATGGGAAATACCCCAACTAAGATTAAATATAGTAAATTATATTACTGTGACTATTGTAGGGGCCACATAAAGTCAAAAAGTGCCCCAAATTATACGTCAAAAAGTGAAAAAAAGAACATAACTCTAAGCTTGTACAGCCGATAAACTAAAGAAAAAATACCTCCATAACTCAGCTTAATTCTAAGATTCCGAACTCCGGACCCTCCAGAATAGAAGAGCCTCTTTTCCTAGAAGGGATCACATATAAAAATAAAATTTTTAAATTATTAGTGTTTGTTGAGAAAATAAAAATAAATTACAAAAAATAAATATGGCTGACGGTGGCTTGACAGTTGACCTTATTACGCGATTATTCGGTAACAGCAAAATAGGCCTAAGGCAGGAAATTGAACATTTGCGTTCACAATTAGAAGTGAATACGCGTTAGGCTACAGATCATGAAGCAGAAACAATAGATGAAAATATAGTGTGTCAGGAATCCCTTGACGTGATTAATAGGGTGTAGTTTTCTGGAAAAATAAATGCGTATGTTAGCTGGAGGGAAGCAGCTCATAATGCGATGAGCCTGTACGTGAGAGGCAGTAGAAAATACTTCGCGGTCCTTACGATTTCGACAAATAAAGTAATTCAAGACGCAAATGACGTTTTAACAAACTACGGCATTGTGTTAAATTTCGACGCGGTAGTCGCTCGTCTTGACTTCGCGTACTCGGATAAATGTCCGATACACCTTATTGAGCAGGAATTAAGCGTCCTTCGCCAAAGCGCAATGTCGGTTGTAGAATACTACAACCTGGTCAATAAAAAATTCACCCTATCAATAAACAAAACCATTATGACCATGAAAATAGTGCGGACATAACAAGAGAATTGAATAAGAAGAATAGGGGTCACGCCCTTAGAATATATATTACAGGGTTAAGTGAACCATTAAGAAATATAATATTCTGATTAAATCCTCAGTATTTACCTGATGCCTTAGCTAAAGCTCAGGGACTCTAATCGAATAATCAATTATATAAATAATGATTTGCGGTTCCCATCAAGGAAGAACGTCACTAAAGCAGAGCCCGTGGATGTGGATCCATCTATATCGAGGATCAGAAGAAACTTTAATAATAAGCCGCAACGGTGGCTTTATAAAGCAAAATTTTAATATGGCTAGCACAAATGCTTCAGCCAATAAACCTGAACCAAAATTTAGGGGTACAAACTCAAGAGACACATGGTGTAAAGCGGCGATGAGAAAGCAGTAATAGCTTTATACCGCAAGAGAAGGCTCAGAAGGTAAATAACCTGAAAGAAAGTCATTTTTTTTGGGGGTAGAGGGGATGAACTCCCCTACATCAACCTCTATGACGCAAAACTAAAAAGAAATTTAAAAGCTCTTGTCGATACAGGAGCGACTTCTTGCTATATAAGGCAGGGGATCTATGAAAACAAAAATGAACTAGCCGTGTATAAAAAATTGAAAACAGTAAACGGTTTTTCTATAATTAAATACTGCAGCAAGTTTTCTATGAAATAAAAAGTGATACCGAAAGTGTCGAAAATAGCATGAACATTAATATTCATGCAAAAAATATAAATCCTTTGGAATAGAAAGTTCCCAAGGTACCTACCGATATTAATACCGGCAATACACAAAAAATAAATTCTTTGGAACAAAAAGTTTCCAAGGCGTCCGCCGATAAATTTACCGGCGATCTAAAAAATAAACGTAATAGAGAAATTACTATACAAATTAAAACTAAACAAAAGGAACAAAAAGTCCAAAAAACTAGCCGATAAAAAAATTGGCATCAAGGAACATAAAGTTGCCATAAAATCAGCCGATAAAAAAATTTTCATTAAGGAACATAGTGTTTCCATAAAACCAGCCGATAAAAAAATTGGCATTAAGGAGCAAAAAGTTTCGGATAAAAAAATTTAGGAACATAAAGCTTCCATAAAATTTGTCGACGAAAAAATTAACATTGAGGAACATAAAGATTCCATAAAGCCAGTTGAAGATTTTACTGGCAATATATTATTAGAAAAATATTTTGCTTTAAGACATGAAGATCCTTTAGCGCCAAGAATACTTAAAGTATAAAATCAGTGAAACACATCCTGTAGTGGATACAAGTTTTCCAGTTAGAACTGATGTAAGAAATAGGGACAGAGGGCAAGGAGCCTATATGGACCAGGCAGTATCCATATCCTCTCTATAAATTCTTTTGTAAATAAAGAAATCAATAGAATGTTGAATGAAAAAATTATAAGGCCAAGTAGAAGTCCTTATAACTCACCAATTTGGGTGGTACTAAAAAGGGTACAAATGACGATATATAAAATTAAAACCCCAAAAAAAAAAACGTGAGAGCAAAACAGCCGATGTACAGGGTCGATTTCTATGATTCAAGTTTTAGAATTACATGTTTCTACCACAGTAGGATACAGTGGTATTTTTAAAATGAAATTTTAATAATAAGTATGTTTACTTATAGTATTAAGTTGATCAACAATACCACGCATTGCTAGACCGTTTGACTTTCACGCGTTTATGTTTAGAGAGCATCAACAAACCACATACATATTTCTCTCTATTCTCTTCTCTTTTTATACTCAGCAAGCACAGCGCAAAAATAAAAAAATGAACCTTAATCAGCTCCAAGCATGCGCAAAGCGAAATTTATGTACAAGCAGCGCTGCGCCCAAAGCGAAATTTATGTACGTATAAGCAGCACTACGTTCAAAACAAACAAAAACGTGTATTTCGTTAGGCAACTGTTGCGCACTTATGCACAAGGGTATTATAACTTTGTTCACATAACGGTTGTTTGTTACAGGCAAAACGAATCGAGATAGACATAGACAAATGTATACATAAATGATCAGAATGAAAAGAGCAATCGATTAAGCGGTGACTGTCTGCCCGTCCGTCCGTCCGTCTGTGCACACAATAACTCGAGTAAAAATCAAAATATCTTAACTAAATTTGGTAGGCGTACTTATTTCGGGCGTAGGACGGATGGTGTTGAAAATGGGCAAAATCGGACAATAACCACGCCTACCTCCAATATAACGGTAATTTTCAGAAACACGAAAACTGCGATATTTTAAGGACTACTGAAGATTATTTACTCAAAATTTCATCCAAACTTGGCACAGTTGTTGGCCTTGGTACAGCATACCAAATGGCCGAAACTTTTTAAAATCGGACAATAACCACGCCCACATCCCATGTAACGGTAATTTAGAGAAATACGAAATCTTCGATAAATCAGTAAATATTAAAGCTAATTTATTCCAAATTGATGTTTGCAACAATTCTTTACCAAGAGATACGCTTATGATAAAATTTTGGAAAATGGGCGTGGCACCGCCCACTTATGATCACATATATGTATCTCGGTAACCGTTCCACCAATTTGTACCAAACTCGGTATGGTTATTGTGCTTGCCACATAAAAGCAAACCGTTGAAAATTATTGAAATCGGACTAAAATTACGTAGCTTCTCATATAAGGGTGAATTTCAGAAATTATTCAAAATTGATACGGCCCGGCTTACCATGTGGCGGTAGCATTCGGAAAGGTGAAAAACATATATTTAATACTTGCGCCGGGTAATTAATGTTCGGCTCCGCCCGAACTTAGACTTTCTTACTTGTTTTTACTTCAAAACTATGCTTCTTGCTGTGGCATACATACATACATTGATCTTCAGCTTTTCCTTTATTTCATAAAGATGAAGTTCGTGAAAAAAAGTTGCCGCCGCGCAGCAGAAACCTAATTTGACATCGCTGTAGTAGCATGCAACAAACAACAGCAAACCAATGATGTACATATGTATGTCTATATGTTGCGCTTCATTGGCTGACTTTTTTGGCTTATAAAAAGTAGAATTTCGTTACTAAATATAAAAAAAAAAAAATCTTTAAAATAACAGAATAGTGCGAAGTGTTTAAAAATGCCTAAAGCTAAAAGATATTGTCAAGACAAACGAGAGCCGCAAGGGCAATGGCCCGTAATCGGAGAGAGTAGCGGCGGCGCGAATAGAAACGATGCCTGCAATTGCAATTAGATCTCCGTTTATTTATTGACCTTAAATCAATTATATAGGTGATTTTTACAATAAAAGTCTATCTACACATATCAGTGTCATACCTATCAGTGTGAGTGAAAAATATAATATCGTTGCCCCAGTTCCAAATAGAGTTTTTCAGACCGTCCGGCACTGTGCCGTTTTTTTGCCCTCAGTGCTGCTTTAGTGTTCGTTCCACAATTTTTTTACACACTCTAAAAACTGAATGTAAAACTGCTACTGAAAAGTGTTTATTTTCAAACAAAATCTGTTTAAGTATACGCATAAGATGTTCAAGACTGGATTTTCGAACATGAGATGTTTAAAATATACACATGAAATGTTTAAAATTGCAAACGTTTTTAACGCAAAAATACATTCCCTACTAAAAATAAAAGTTAAGTACATTTCATGTGCAACTTTGCTCTACGCGAAAAATTTGGTATGTGAAAGTAAACAGGCAGTGTTGAATTTTATTAACGCGGTGTCTAAATTTGCACACATTAGGAGAGGAAACTGGTAACATCGTAATATGCGTTAATTTAAACAAAAAACTTTTAGAGCAAATTTTAAACATTTTTTGTGTAAACTGTGTAATTGTGAAAACTAAGAAAATTCTATAGAAGTTTTTGTAGTTAAGTTTAACTAATGATTTAACTATACTTTAAAATAGTTAAATTAACGGCCCTGAGGGTCAAATTCACAGTGCTGTACTGAAAATCTGTAGTTAACTGCCGATTCTGAGCTAACTACGCACTGTGAGATTGGCCTTATGTGTTTAGAATTCAACAAATTTAAAATTTTTTCTACGCCACACATATGCTAAGTAAAAGTTAAAAAGCAGTATTTAAGTTGATTAACGCGGTGTGCAAACTTGCATACATTAAGAGAGGAAACTGGTTACCTTTTGTAATATGCTTAAAATTAAACAAATATTTTGGAGTGTAGTTAACTTGGCAAAGATTTGTTTGTGTATTTCACTGACGAACTGACGGTATTCTAATGCAAGTTGTGCTTGATATGGAGGGAAAATTAATCGAGTTGGTACGGAATTATCCAGAATTATATTATTTGGCAATAATTGCCAATTGATCATAAGTCATCTTGGTTGCAATGAACTTCAGAGGCGTCGCGAAGCACGCCGTGTATTTGCTAGTCGATTATTAAAAAATAAACGAGAAAACCATTCCCGATCTCTGTCCTATACCGGATACAAATATAATTTTGTCAAATTTAGGGAAAGTAAAGTACTTCTCAAGTATTGATTAGAGTCCGGCTTTCACTAAATTTTAATGTCGGAAAACGGCATAGAAAAGACAGCTTTTTCTGTCAATAGCGGAAAATATGAGTTCTTGTGCATGCCCTTCGGTCTTAAAAAAGCTCACAGAATTTTTCAAAGAGCAATGGACGATATATTGCTCGATCAAATTGAAAAAATATGCCACGTTTATATGGACGATGTATATATTTTTTCATAGTAGTCCCTAACAGAGACGACCAATCTGGTATAATTGAACAAACCCATAACAGAGCGTATCGAAACCACGTAAAAAACATTAAGTAAATCATATTACTGGCCTGAAATGCGAAAAAAAATGAAGTAATACGTACGAAATTATATAACTTGTAATAAAAATAAATATGACCGTCATTCTAAACAGATTCCGATAGGTAAAGCTCCGATTCCGGATAGAGAGGAGAACAGTTTTATATATATAAATTTTTATGCTCAAAAATTGAAATTCATTACGCGTATAGACGCGTACTTAAAATTTTCAATATTAAAATATATTGAAGATTAATCAAATATTGAGGAAAAGGTTTTGGAATTGCTCCAAGCTTTCCCAGATGTGAAACGCAAACGTTAGATAATGAAACAAGTTTCACGACACCCCAGTTTAAACCGTTAATGTAAAGGTTAAATGTGGAAATCTATTTTTGTGCTCCACGTCACAGTAAAACCAATGGGCAGATAAAAAGAGTCCATTCGACAATGATAGAAATTGCTAGATGCGTAAAGGAAGAATATAATATAGTCAGCGATTTAGAAACTATTTTTAGAGCAGGTCAACAGTATAATTTGACAGTACATTCGGTGACAAAATTCAAGCCAAAACTCACCCAATATTCTCAAACAGGCGCAGGAAAAAATGGTTGCGACTCATAATAAGAACATAATAGAAAACCAACTCCACCCAGGAGAAATTGTTTATGAAAAAATTGTAGGGGAAAGAAAAAAGCTTAAACCCAGGTATAAGAAATAGCAAGTTAAGGAAAATCTAGGAAATAAGATAACCATTAATAATAGCTACAGAGGTATACATAAAGATATTATTAAATCGTAATTTTTTTACAAATGTAGATTTTCAATATTATACTTGCAACACTGATTGGCTAAGCAGCAGCCGACATTATAGACTACACTCGACAGGATTGTGTATTGATTGTAAACGTAGATGTGTCAATTTATGAATAATACGGGAACATTTTTCATATTACGAATTTAACATATTATGAAAACATTATAGAACAGGAAAAACAAAGCTTTTATAACAATATTCGTTATGACGAAAATAATAACAATGAATTAGAAATTCAGAAACTGAGTCAGAAATTTTAGTAATTGAAATATTATTAGAGCAACTAAAACAAAAACCTGTCAGACAACAGAGAGGTATTAATGAATCAGGAACACTTTGAAAATGGATAGCAGGTACCCCAGACCATGACGATTTTATTAGAATTAATGACAAATTAGACGAGCTAGCTTCAAATAACAATAAACAGTTTACAACAAATGCAGCAATTTTTAAAACTATCACGGAATTAACTGATACAGTACAGAATATTAAAGGAGACACAATAGCTAAAACATTAAGAAGGAAAAGAAATCAATAAATTATACATGAACTACAAAACATGCTAAATACAATACCTTTTGGTAAAGTAGGAATTTAGAACCGTACTATTTTGCTCTTTGACGAATTAAAAAATATAATATACTAGCTTTTACCCGCGGGTTTCACCCCACGTCAGAAGGAATTAAAGGGGTCATGTGACTTGTGGTTCCAAAGTTATGGCTGATAAAAAATTCCAAACCTCATTTTCCATGAAGTGGTCCACCGTGACTTAAAAAATCAAAACGCTCGCAGAATTTTTATAGGCACGGAAAACAGAAGAAAAATGTTGATATTTTACTATGTAAAAAAATTTTCAGCTCTTTATAATTTTACATTCCAAAAAATTTTAGGCAAAACTTATAACTTCTTTATTCACTTTAAAAGCTGTAGAATGTATTACTTTTAATTGCTGCTGACGAAATAAATATATATGCAATATCGCAGTTTGGTATATAAGTAGTTGATACAACTACAAATGAATATAAAAATGAGAGAAGAGATCAAACTGTGCATCAATAACGGTATTTTTTCATTTCTATTTCGGCAACATTCGTATGTCACGTGCGTAATGCAAAAAAGCTACATAGTGCCATTATTAGCGCATTATCAGTTAAAGTGTCTTGTTCTTTTGTTTGTTAATCAAGTTTATTGTTTACTAAAATAATAAATTAATATAAATAACCATCGGAAAAAATTAATTTTTTTTTTTACTTTTGAACTTTGTCACGTGCGTAGTGGTAAGTACGAAAAATGTAATACTCTTTATTAAAGTCCATTTGATAAGTATTATTTTACTTTTACAATAAATATTAGATGTCAAATAATGCCAAAAACCAAAATCGGTGGAGGGAGAGGCTTAAGCTAGATGAAAATAAGCTTAAAGAACATAAAAAAAAACAAGCTGAAAGAATGCGTGAATATCGCAAGAGAAAGGCATGTGAGGCCAAAAATAATTCAAGTATATTGAAAGAAAAAAGGAATAGAGATTGCGTTCGACAACAAAAGTGTAGAGCAACCAAGAAAATATCAAATACCCAATTCAAAAGTGGTTACAAGTGTAAACAAACACTAGGAAAAGCTATAAAGAAGGTTGAGAAGGCGTTACCAATGAACGAAGTAAAGAGAGATGAAGTTCTACAAGCTTTGTATAAAAAGTATCCCAAACTCCCGAATAATGAAGCTGAGACACCAGTATGTTCAAACGATAATATGTTGGAAAAAATTAAAGCAGTCCACGAGTTTTATATCCGAGATGACATAAGTGTTCAAGCTCCCGGCCGGAAAGATACTTTAATCTGCAATAAGCAAGTAGTTGCAAAGCGCTTTATGATTGTATCTGTATCAGAAGCTTATCAACTGTACAGAAGAGAGGTCCCTTCAGAATATCTTTGTAAATCCCAATTTTTTAACCATAGACCCAAACACGTTAAATTAATGGACCAACTTCCGCACAATATGTGTGTATGTAAATACCATGCGAACTTCGGATTTTTGCTAGAGGAATGTCATAAAGCTATGCCTCAGTTTCCATCTCATTTTGAAGATTTTTTGAAAGTAACATGCTGCAATGTATTGGACGAAAAATGCATGATTAGTGACTGTGAGAAATGTGTACGTGATATAAAATATAATTTGGTGCCTATATATTTTTTAACCAAAATGGAAGAAAATGTTAATTGGAGCTATTGGAGAAAAGTTAATGATCGCTTAATATTAAGCTATACTATAGCGCCATTATCAGATTTGTTACATGAACTGGAAATTCAGCTGCCAGCTTTTAAACTTCATTATTTTATAAAGCGCGACCAGGAAAAATATTTCAAGGAAAAAAAGAACAATTTACGTGATGATGAATTAATTTTGCAAATCGATTTTGCAGAAAACTATCGGTTGATCAATCAGAATGAGGTCCAAGAAGCTCACTTCAGCTACCAACAAGTTACTATTTTCACTTGCGTTGCATGGCTTCGAGGTCAAACTGAATGTATTGCTGCTATTAGTGACAAACTTACCCACAACAAATTTGACGTCTATTGTTTCCTTACAAAAATTGTGCACAAAATTCAAAGTCAATTCGAAGGAATTTCCACGGTTTTCATATTCTCTGAAGGCAGCACCAGTCAGTTCAAAAACAAATATATTCTCACCAGCATTCCTTCGTTTGTGAGCGAATTTGGCTTAAAGCATTTAGAGTGGAACTTCTTTGCCACTTCGCATGGCAAAGGAGCAGTCGATGGAGTAGGCGCGGTGGTGAAGCGAAAAGTTTGGCAAGCGGTTAAGACAAATAATATTATTTTACCGGATGCCTTTGCATTTTATGAATGCGCTGGCAAAATCATCGAAGGAGTTCGTCTGTTATATATCTCATCAAAAGAGATTGAAGAATTTTCTACACCATTAAATGAAAAATGGGAAATTGTCCGCTCCATTCCAGGAATACAAAAAATGCATTGCTTTTCCTACCAAGATAACGAAAATATAAATGTTGCTCGAACAGCATACTCACTTAAAGAAACAATTAAATTGGATTAATTTTGCAGTACCTTAATTTTTATTTTGTATTTTCCATTTTTGAATAAAAGTTTAATTTTTTTGTCAAAAACTTTTGAAAATATATGTAAAATTATTAAAATATGTATGAAGGAAAAAAGTGTCACGTGCGTAATGTCACGTGAGTAATCAATATTTTTTTTTTTTTAAGCCAACCCTTGATCAGCTGTTTTCGAAGCAAACATTATTATGAAGCTCCATTATTAACCTTTATAAAAAAAAATTTACCGGAACAAAAATCTCCTACAATTCGCTTACTTTCGCATTTTTTCTCCCGGTTCTAAAAGCAACTTCCATTTTTGTCACGTGCGTAAGTCAACTTTGATTGACTGTAACTTGGGTACCCAGTGCTCAATCTTCCAATATTTATACTTTTTGGAAAAAACTCATCACATGCAATGAAGCGATCCTAAAAGATGTGACTTCTTTCCATTATATTTCTATTTTTACAACATTCAAACGCAAATAAACGTGTACAAATGTCGCGTGCATAACCATGGAAACACCCATATACCTTATTATAAGCACCTACTAAAGATATGTCTGCATACCAAATTTCAAGTTCATGCGACTTACGGTTCCGAAGTTAGAGCTGGGAGGTGCCACGCCCCCTTTTCCAATACCGCCAATATTTTCCCATGAGTATGGAATTAATTTTGTTTATCTCGACAGCACGTTCCAAACTCTACCACAAAAATTTCAAGAAATGAAAATTCTAGTTAGTATAGGAGGTGCCACGCCCTCTTTTCCAGTACTGCCCATATTTCTGTATGCCTATAACCTTCCCGGGGTAAAAGCAAATAAGTGTGCAAAGTTTCGTGTGATTCCGTGCCGCGGTTCAGAAGTTATAAGGTAATAAACAAACAGACATTCACATTTATATATACAGATTACCAGCACGGTACAGTCACCATTACAGACCTGATGGATATTTCAAAATTTAAAATAGCAAAAAAAATGATATAATTGTCCTTTACATAAAATATCCTAAAATTGAATTAACTTGTAAATATTACGAAGTTAGAGCTATTTCACATCTCGATGGTAAGCTTATTATCGATAAAAATATAACAAAATGTAATGATGAATTTTTTAATGTACAAAATTGTAAAACAGAAATTAAAAATACATATTGCAAATTGAAGCCACACAAAGTACATGTTTATCAGAAATTTTAAATAGAAAACAAGGAAAATGTAAGAAAATAAAAGAAAGAAATTTCCAAATTGAAATAATAAAACTAGGAGTAATACTGCTTTCAGGAGAAAACATTGTAGAAAATCAAACTTTATCAGGAACATATTTAGTAACATTCGAAAATAATAAAACCTATGAAAATATTGAAACAAAAATTTGGGATTTAAAAAATAATCATGTTAACAGTTTTGAAATTTTAGAATATGTAGAAACAACCAATAAACAACTAAAATTGGAACATATAAATATATTAGGCAAAGAAGATAAAAATGTTAAAACTCATTTATCTATTTGTATATTGGCATAATTTTATGCATAACTTTGGTAATTTGCATTTACATGAAATTTAAAACACCGATAAAAATGCCAATCAAAACGAAAATATAGAAATTCAAGAAAATACATACAAAGTTGTGTTAAATCAAATAGAAAAATTAACATTAAATAATGGAGAATCGGGGACGATTCATCTTAGAGACGGGGGAGTTAACGGCAGACCACACATAGCGGCACAATGATAAATATAAACAACTAGTGAATCCGCATGGCGTTAAAACACCAAAATCTATTTTTACTTTTTAAACCCCTATTCGAAACCACAAATAATTTTCCAAACGATTCATGTAAAGACATTTCTGAGTGAGTCTTTTCATAAAATTTCCAATTACTCTATTCAACTAAAAATCTTAACACATCTATGTACAGTCCCAGTTATTTAGTTTGAGTTCTCAGTATGGAAATTCGAAATAACGGTGAAGAGTATTACCAAACTAAAGTTTTGCTTAAACTCGTTCGTTTCTCACTAATTTTTCGAGATTTCCTTTAACTTGTATAAGTAAAACATCGACCATCTTAAAAAAAAAGTTTTAGTAAAGTATTTAAAAGTATTTTCAAAATAAAATATTTTTATATCTTTTTCGTCTGGTATTGTGAGGCATATTTCTATTAACTGATGAATTATATTGAATTTGATTTTTCTAACACGTGGTAACTGTTCTAAATGCAGATCAGAAATAGATTATTATCAAACTCATTTCGATTGATATCCATATTTTTACAATCCATTTAACCTAATGAATAATTTAAATGAATTTTACCGACAGGTGGCAACGAAAAAAAATGCTAACGTTCAAACTAAAGATTTCTGAACACTCGTTCGTTTGATACCCAGATATTAAAATTGTACGTAAATCGTAAATAATTACGCTCAATCCGACTTTTAGACCTGGCGGGCAACCTCTTCTTAGCAATTTTGAACTAAAATCTTCTTAAATATCTTTCGTATGACATTGTCATAAATATTTCAAGTAACTGATGAACTAAGTTGAATTTTATTTTTTAAACACGTGGCAACCCTAGAAAACATAGCTCAGAAATAAAGGGATTTAACCCCATTTCGATTTCCATTTTTTTGTAATTCATATAAGTTATTCAATAATTTGAATTTAACCTTTTCAACTGATAGCAACCCTCAGACACATCAAAAATATTGTAGATTGTCAAACTAAATATTTCTTAAAATTATAATTTGACAACCAATTTTAATATTTCATGTCACTTAGGAGTATAAATTAACTTAATTCAACTTTTTAAACAGCTAGTAACCCTCTTCAAAATATTTTCAAACCTGATACCTCACTCACTTACCTAATTTCTTTAATTAAAATTGAATTACATTTTTTAAATACGCGGCAACCCTCCAACACGTTGCTAAAGTATAAAGCCTTTCCAAAACCAATTCGGTTGATACCCATATTTTAACAATTGATTAACTTTTTTAATAATTTGAGCTTAATTTTTCAACACATCCACAGCCGAGGCCCATTAATTTGACACCTCATTTTTGTAAATCGGACGAACGGTGCAGATCTGACGACCTGGACAAAAAATCCCTTCGCGTATTCTATATATAGACTAGCTTATACCCGCGGGTTTCACCCCACGTTTTTATACAAATATGAAAAGTCATTTAATGATGTTATATATTACTTCTGTGCCCATTTTGTTATAGCTCTATATTTTTTAAGCGAGTTAAGGTATTTAGGCCGTTTAAAACTATGAAATTATAAAATCAATCCCAAAGTTTACCTTAAAATGATTCCAGGGATACGCCGCGTGAGCGTGTAACCTTCTGGGAGCTGCCACGACGGGCTCTAATATTTCCAGCTCAAATTTAGTATCCTGGCTTTGATAAAATACCACTTCTCATTACTGTAGCTAAATGCCTCAAGAGGTATGTGTGCATCATGAGAGTTTTAGATCATAAGGCCGAAGCTGACTCTCCCTTTTCCATTAAATTAATTTTTTTCTGTCAGTACGACAATACAGTGCAAAATCCTTATATATTGTGAACAAATAGCATCAAATGTTAACTACTCTAGCAAACGTCGCTATAATACTTACTGTATGTATATATACACTTTCAAAAGTCGCTATAATATTTATTCTACGTATTTATACAAGTTCAAAAGTCTCCATCTTCTGATGGACTTAGAAAACTGCAAAAAAACGTGGTAGTTTCGGTGCCTAGTGGAAGACGTCTTAAAAAAGAAGCAGACCAACCTTCATGGAAGAGAGAACGCGAAAAGCTTAAAAAGCTGGCTATATAAAACTTACTGTTTCAAAACTCGCTATATTTAATTTCTATATATAAAATATGCAAAACTACTACACTGCGATTTTGATATTTAATGTTATTAGGCTCTCATTTATCCAAATTTTCAAATAAAAAGAAATATACAATTTGGATGTTACTTGTTGTTGTAGATGTTTTTTTTAATTTATGGCTTACTATTATGAAATCACATAACGCTGTTTGCAAGTTTCCTTGAACAACAATCCACAAAAACATTTTTTCACCAAGGATTATATTTCATCAGGTCTAGAGCATAACTGCTACAAGTAGAAAACTATTTTGGGGGTGTTTGAAAGTGCTTAGTTGTTTTTTGTTTCTGCGGCACAAACGACTATACTTTCTATCTATCCTCTTTATTTATTTTTCTCTGTAAAGACAAAATACATGCATAAATACATACATACGTACACATATAAATATGCATGTTATGTATGTACATATTTATGTATACAACTTTAAAAAATAGTGTACTAAATAATCTATGCTTATGTTTATAAATAAATTTTATTTTTTTGCGTTCTCTGGTTGCACCACGCGGCACGCGGCATGAAGGCAAAAGTACCCGTGGCAGGAGCGAAAAAAAATTAATAACTAGCGACTCCGTGCAAGTTTCCTTGTTTTTTTCTTTTAAATAATGTATTATAGAATAAGGATTGATATTCAATGTAAACGATTAAAAAATCTGATCGATAAGTAATAAATATTTGCATTTGTTTATAATTTTTTTAATTAAAAATTTTATATAAAATAATGATTATTTGATCAATTTAAACAATCAGGCCAAAGCGGTCTAATTAACTATTACCGTGGAAAAAATCAGCAAGATACATGCTATGAATCGGTTGATAATAAATAATTACTGAATCCATCAAAAAAAAGTTAATAATAAGAACTCTTGTAAAAATTCGAACTTTGTAAAGTCGTTCAAATTAAATTTTTTTGCGTTCTCTGGTTGCACCACGCGGCACGCGGCATGAAGGCAAAAGTACCCGTGGCAGGAGCGAAAAAAAATTAATAACTAGCGACTCCGTGCAAGTTTCCTTGTTTTTTTCTTTTAAATAATGTATTATAGAATAAGGATTGATATTCAATGTAAACGATTAAAAAATCTGATCGATAAGTAATAAATATTTGCATTTGTTTATAATTTTTTTAATTAAAAATTTTATATAAAATAATGATTATTTGATCAATTTAAACAATCAGGCCAAAGCGGTCTAATTAACTATTACCGTGGAAAAAATCAGCAAGATACATGCTATGAATCGGTGGATAATAAATAATTACTGAATCCATCAAAAAAAAGTTAATAATAAGAACTCTTGTAAAAATTCGAATTTTGTAAAGTCGTTCAAATTAAATTTTTTTATGGTTGTAAACCTTGACCATCCAATTTTGAAAATTTGAAAAAGCATATTTTGTATCTTGCAGATTCATAGTGCAATTTTGCATACTCAACAATTATGCAGCTGCATAATTGAAATCACATTTGACTTTGTCCATTAATGAAATTGATATGCTTTCCGCTCAGAATGGAAAATTCCATTCAATTGTAACTAATATCTTCTTTGTCCAAGCCATTGGCATTTCATCATAGCATGATGCCTTATGGGGAAGTAGTTCTTAAGTAAACAATTGTAAATATATAAATAAGAGTGAAATTAGAAATAAAGTTAGTTCTGTCTTTTCCTTAGTTCAAAAACGAACTCAATTTGTCTTATTATTTATCCGTGGGGCCGCGGATTGAAATACATTTTTTTGAAGTTTCCTAAAGAAAGAAACGTAAGTTGCATGCACTATTTCGGTTGAAAACCGAAATAATTCATATGTGAAAAACGAAGTAATGCATACGACGACTGAGAGAAATAGATATTGCGGCCATCGCCGTACAGCTAATCCGCTCTTTGTAAATTTGACAGAATCAGCTGTGTTTGTACGTGACGTCATCTTGGTGCAATTGTTGATTGAGGAAAACCAAATAACGATTTAACTGGGTACGGTTTAGTTTTTTACACACACTTGTAGTCAAGAGTTTACACTTCATTGTAAAACCTAATTTTGTAATTTGTGGTCATTACTTCTGAGCAATGCACTTTTTGTGAATTTCCGAGTGAGTTCTGTGCAAATATACTGTGGATTAGAGGTGTGTAACTCAGCACTGTGCTGAGTTACTGTGCTGACTCTTAGAACTGTGCCGCACGCTCAGACTCACCTCTGAAAAAATTTGTTACTCAGTTTATGTGCTGACAATGTATAGCTCAGTGTGCTACAGAGTCGATATGGTAACTCAGTTGATGTGCTGACACTTGCATAGCTCGGTGCGGCTTGCATTGTTTAGAACTGTGTCGATGTGGTAACTCAATTGATGAGCTCACACATTCACACAATACGATCTTCCAAAGAGTACCATAATAGATGGCTTCACTAGACTAACCATCAATTGAATATACGACTACCAAATTTAAAAAGAAGCAAGGCGAACAGCCAAGTTATGTATACTTGCACTGCTATACCATTTTTACGTAAAAATCAAAACCAAACAGAATTCTACATGTGAAATGCTATGCGTTGGGTAACCGCTTACATGCATAGCCCATTTAACAGATTCTTATGTGACAACTCTCAAGCAAAAGTAAGTAGGGAATTATTTTGCAAATGAACTCACCAGTTGAAATCAGCTTTGTAAAATTTTTCCGGCCAGCTATGAACAGAAGCTAAGGATAACCTTTTCTAAATCGATTTCGATTACTAACATCATCAATAATTTCGATGTACATACCAATTGTGCGATAGCACACTTGTGCCAGCTCACTGTGCTGACTCATTAAAGTGAGTTGGAGTTACTGAGTCAGCACACGAAAATTTACAGAGTTACCCACCCTTACTGTGGATGGCGTAGCCGGAGTTATATGCACAAGAAATGTTGAATACCTTTGACAATAGAAAGGTGTTCTGCAAAAAATACTGTTTATCGAGTTAAGATTTCCGGTGTCAAAATGCTAAGTTTAGACCATTTTCCAATGGTTCCCCAGAGGTGTGTGGAAGGTTTCTAGGGATCAGGTGTAACTTTTTACAAAGTGTGAACTGTGCTCTTTCTAGTGAGTTAGACATCAAGACCCTCGCCTCCTCCCCCTCCGCCCACTACCCCAAAATCCGTGGGCAAATAACTAAACATTTCCAACTTAGCTATTTGTGCGTTAATATTTCTGCGTAATTTTACACAATTATTGAAACATTACCAGGCAAAATGAAGTCTTGAGTGGCAAATTGTAAAATTGAAAACAGCAGGCAAGCATGCGATATAAGTAAGTTTTTTTCTGTACATATCTACATACATATAAATTCACGCATTTTTCCAACATCCGTCATGAGCTGAAAATCGTACTACCTAAACGACTACATGCCCAAAATCATTGCTACGTGTTCCTATCTAACTAATCTTTGCACATGTATTAATTCCTGCAAAATTGGACCATTTAATATTGATATTAGCACATTTTTCCGCATTGTTTACATATTTTCATATGCGTTTTGGCATTTCTCTCGCAATTGCACCAAAATGACGTAACGGAAAAATTACGCTAAAAATCCTGCCTCATGGGCCTAATCTTGTATTCTATCATTCTTGGTTAGAGAGTGATAAAAATTACGATCAGCATATTACTGGGCAAAAATCGCTCATAGCTTTAACAATACTTCGGATACTCATACAACACCAACTTCATATGTTAATGATTTTGGCGCGTATTCATAGTCCAGCAACTAAGTCGAAACTAACAAAGTTGCAACTTAAATTTAAGTACCAACTTAAAATTTACTATTCACAGTCGCATTTCAGACTTCTACTAAGTAGTTTCGACTTAGTTTACGATATAGCAAAACGAGCGTGAAAATGTATCGATTTTTCTTTACGATATTTTGGAAAAATTACATTTTTATTAAATAATATCAAGTTTGATCATCCGTTTATGTAATTTTTATTTTCATTGCATGATTATGCAAAAGAATAAGGTATCATTTTCTTGGTGATTGAGTGAAATAGCCAGAACAACCGCAGTGATGTGAAGTCGATGTTTATCGAAAGCATGCTGTGAAACATACAAATAGTAGATATCTGAATGCTATGCACAAATTTACTTTAAAAGAACTAGCGTTAAACTGACTTATTATTTGAAAATTTATCTAAATTATTCCAACTATAAAATTGTGATGTAGCTTTTTTCGAATTGTAATACGCATTTAATTTCATCTTCCGATTAAAATGGATCGATCTTTGTAAATATTAATTGGAGATTATTCAATATTATCAAAATCACCCCCTACCAACTTAATTTTTACATATTTCGCCTGTTTTCCCTTAATTTGATAAAATACTTCTTCCTAGTTACAACTTAGCTGCAGCTGCAGCCGAAACTAAATTTGAAGTTGGTACTTAGCCAGAAAAAAAATAATGCCAAGCGTGTTAATCGTCACGCTGATTTCAATGCCGTGCCTAAGCGTGCATCCATTAACTCTATAACTTGTAAGAAGAGATGACGCCGATGAGCCCTTAGAAAGAGTGAATTTCAAATTAGGAATTTCCTCTATTTTAATGGATGCTACTCTTTGGCCAGCTAATGTAGTAGTGCGTCCGTTTAAGTTTTTTCATAAAACAAATGTATTAGAAAAAAACAGGTAACTAAGGTAGTATACAGCCATGAATTATTATTATTAAACAAGACTTATTCATTACATTATCATAATGTGGGCGGCATACGCACCAAATCTTCGCAATTTTATCGTAATGTAATACTACTACGGCCGCTGTGGTGTAGTGGTGAGCAGTGTGGTAAGTGGTTCAAGTCCTGGTCAAAGCAAGATCGCAAAAAAATATAGAAAAAGGTTTTTTCTTAACAACGGTCGTCCCTCGGCAGGCAATGGCAAACCTCCGAGTGTATTTCTGCCATGAAAAACACGTTCTCATAAAAATACAATCGCCGTTCGGAGTCGGCTTAAAACTGTAGGCCCCTCAGCTTTGTGTGACAACATCAAGGCGCACGCCACAAATCGGGGGAGAAGCTCGGCCAAACACTAACATATGTGTTAGCGCCAATCTATTATTACACTTTGCGACAGTCAAAATCGGGATGGGATGAAACCAACGGGAAATGTTATATCGGTCAAAAACAAGTTATAAAATCGGACTAGTGGTTCTCGAGTTATGTCAAAAAAAAGCTTATAAAAAGACCACCAAAGGTGACAATTTCCCCTATAT
>NW_016158009.1:143601-172762 GCF_001687245.7 Rhagoletis zephyria
TATATGATAGTTATATATATATCTCGATTCCTAGACGTGACCCAGCGAAACGCCGGGACACGCAAATTTAAAGAAATTAAAAATTACAATTCCTTTTATCTGTTCATATAACGTTTTTCTATATAATCAACAGTTTTGCTGGTAAAAATAAATGTATGAAGAATAAAAATATTTTTTGCCTAAAATATTAAATTTTTTTAAAACTGTTGATTATATAGAACAACGTTATATGAACAGATTAAAGGAATTGAAATTTTTAATTTTTTTAAATTTGTTTGAGCCAAATCGGACTAGTGGTTCTCGAGTTATGTCAAAAAAAAGCTTATAAAAAGACCACCAAAGGTGACAATTTCCCCTATATAATAGTTATATATATATCTCGATTCCTAGACGTGACCCAGCGAAACGCCGGGACACGTATAACTTCTTTTTTACCGATATAACTTTCCCCGGTAGTTTGAACCCTTCCCGATCACTGACCCCTACCATTTGTCTCACAGTGTTGTTATTATTATTACTACATGAATATGACATAATAGCCTTAACTGGCACTTGGTTGAATGAAAATTTTTGTTCTAGCGAATTGTTTGATAATTACTACCATGTGTATCGTAATGATCGCTGTCTGAATACCACTGGTCTAATAGGGGCGGTTGGGTTCTTCTGGCAGTTAGAGCTGATTTGCGTTGTTAACCTGTTAACATAATAGGAATTCACCAAATGGAGAAAGTGGCCTGCCACTATGGCAAAAGAGCAGATTAGCTTATGCAACGATTGTTATAACAACTCTTTTCCCGAAGTGCCACGACATTTGCTCAATTTGGTGAATACCACTATAGATATTTCGGACGGATGGCAACATAAAACATAGATCATTTAATATGCATAATTAGAAACGCCAAGCCAAATACTGAGATTATCTATTTAGGTGATTTTAATCTATGTAACATATCTTGTGTAGGTGAATGTAATAACCTTTTGCCAACTTGCCTCAAGACAGATATCGACCTACTAGTCGTAAGTACTTTGGTTTCATGTGGTTTTAAGCAATATAACCCGTATACGAGTAGTAACAGCACATTTATGGATCTTATATTTGGTTCTGCTGATCTGAGTATTTCATGCGCGGAATGCTTATCACCAGGGAACGGATTTTATGGAAATTCCCTTTTTTTCTGCTAAAGAGATAGAGTATATTCGATTAAGAATGTCCACGATTTAGCTTTCCCTGATTCCATATATACACATTTGAAGTTGCCTTTTTTTGCCTTTTTTAAGATATTTGCCTTTTTTTTGCCTTTTTTAAGATATTTGCCTTTTCTACCTTTAAAAAAGTGATTATAGCATTTACAATATTTTTTTTTTAAGATTAAAAAATATACACATGCCCATGCAGCTTCTAGAAGCACAGGACCTCTTGCCAAATTGGTGTTGAAAAAATTCAAAGCCGTTATCTCAGCTAACGTAGGCTTGAAGACAATAAGGGGTGTGTATAAAATTGTAAAAGGCGAGGAAAACGCCCTTATTCCTGATAATATGAACGTTTCAAACGTTCCATATTTAAATCGGGCTCCACTTGTATCAACTTACGTCGAGCGCACATTTAGTACATTCAAGGCGTTTCTTCGCGAAAATCGAATGAAAATGCTGCCAGAAAACTTCAAAATGCATCGTGTGGTTCAATGTTACTACAACTATATAGATTAAAGTTTTATGAGTTAGAAACTCGAAAGGATAAAATAGTCAAAGATTCAAAGTACAAGTTTTTCATATAATGAAACTACTTCATAGTTTTTCTCTTTTTACTTGTAATATAAGCATTTCCAAAATAAATATATTTATTGATTGTTCTTCGTATTTTCTGTCTTTTTTAGTGCCTTATTTTGCTTGTTTTGCAATACCTTTTTTTTGCCTTTTCCTGCCTTTTTCGTTAATTTTTTTTGCCTTTTTTTGCCTTTTTTGCAATACCTAGTGCCTTTTTCGGTATTTTGTTTTGCCTTTTCCATCCGATTTCGTTACTTTATTTTGCCTTTTTTATAGGTTTTTAGGTCCTAAAAATCCGTTCCCTGCTTATCACCTATCTTGGATCATAGCTTTCACCATAGCCAGTTACTTGTTAAAGGGTGAAGCTTATAACTTACGCAAAACGAATTCAATATTTTGAAATTCACATACCATAAGTTGACCAAGACCTTAGATGAACGTAGAAGAAATTTCATTTGAATTTGATTCCTAGTTGAGTTAAAAATGGCAACCGAGCTAGAAACGAGACAAACCATTTTGCACGAGTATATAAATGATCCGGCCTTAAGTACACGTAAAATTGCCAAAAAATTAAAGAGTGCACTATTCGACAGTTTGCAGGGTTTTAATCGGTACAAATAAGGCCTGACAGTTACGAGAAAACCAGGAAGCGGGGGTTAGCATGGTCAAAGTGATAAAAACAGTGCTCGGAAGGTCCTCAGTGCGTTTTCGCGAGATCCGAAGATTTTGTCGCGTTATGTTGCAAAATCCGTACGGAGATAACAGTTTTTCGTACAAAAGGTAAAGTGGAAAGCTTCATTGAGATGTTCTACAGCTCAAACAGCGCCAGACCGAGGCGCAAAGTAGAATGTTACAGCGAAATCCCGCATTCGGAAGTTGTATGAATTCTAAATTAAAAAATACAATTGCATTGTTATGGACTGCGATACCTACTGCTAAAAGAATTCAAAATATATTTCAGGTCAAGATTTTTATACTGCTGCAAGTCGTCAAGATGCCCCTGAAAGTTGTAAGCTGAAAATGAAGTCCAAATTTCCAAAAACCACATGGTTTGGCAAGCTATTTGTTCCTGCGGCCGTAAGAGCTGCCCTTTTTCCCATCCGGGACAATGAATGATCAAGTTTATCGGGATGAGTGCCTCAAAAGGCGTCTTCTGTCATTTATCAACAGATAAGGAGTAGGCCATCGTTCTAGGCGGACATGGCAACCTGCCACTATGCCAAGGACACATTGCCGTGGTATAATGCAAATAACATCAATTTTGTACCTCGCGACTGCAATCCACCCAATAGCCCAGAGCCACGTCCTATTGGGGAATATTGGTCAATTGTCAAAGGAATCTTGAAGAAAACAGGTGAAAGACTGAAAATTATTGAAGAGTGCAAAACAAAGTAGTTGTGCGCATCGCGTAATGTCGATGATGCAGTCGTGCAGAACATGATGGCGCGGGTGCGATGAAAATACCGATCACTTGCATATGGAGCAAATAATAACCAATATTTTAACATTTTAATAACATCTAAACTTCCAAGTTATATAATACAAAAAAAAATTATTTCAAAGCCTTCTAGTTTGTTTCTGGTAGTAATTTCTAAGTGTCGCAGTTTTGGTGTGTTCACCCTTTAACTATGAGTTTTACAGCTTAGATAATAAAGCAGTCGTTTCAGCGGTTGAATGCTAATTGTTTAGCGATTAATGATTTCTGATTATGTACCGAGTGGTCCTTTTTGAATTCTACAAATGAACCGAAGTTTTCATTTATTTTGCGTGAACGCTTTTTATTGGCTCTTTCCAGCTTTTTACCTTAAAAAAATCAATATCGGGTAATAAACCACCTTGGTTTAACGCAAGATTAACGAATCTTAAGAATGTTAAAAGCAAAGCGTTAAAAAAATATAAAAAAGCAGAAACAAATTTGACCGTCGCAACTCTCTTACTCTAAAAATAACTTTTGATTGCCTTAATAAGTTTATTTTCAAAAAACATATGCTTAATCCATCTAGTTTTTTGTATGTAATTAACGCGAAGAGGCGAACTAATGATTTTCCGACGACCATGGGGTATGAAGGTGAAATATCGGACAATACACACTTGGTCGCTAAACTTTTTCAGAACGTCTACACAAAGTATTCGAACCCTGCAATTCCAGTCTCTAATCGGCATCTTTATCTTTATTTAATCTTTTGAAATTTTCTCCCATATTCTTTAAAATTTGCTCTCATAGTGTTGCTAAACCTATTTCAATGCTCTTTAAAGAATGCTTGAATAAAGGATATTTTTTACACGCATGGCAGTTATGCACTATAGTCCCAATATTTAAAGTTGGTGACCGCAAAAACATATAACTATAGCCAAATATCTAGTCAAACAGAGTACCCCATACTTCAAACTAACATATTTGATCATATAAATAAAGCTATTATAGATTGATCAACTTGGGCTTTTTCCAACGAACCACTAATCTAGCTTTGCTAACTAATCAAATAATTAATGCTATTGAAAATTATGCGCAGCTTGACGTTGTTTATACTGACTTTTCAAAGGCGTTTGACAAAATCGATCATTCTGTTCTTATATACAAGCTGAGAGTCTATGGGATTAATGGTAAACTTTTGGAACTTGTTCCCATTTTTCGATTAAACAGGAAACTTCTTGTGACAATTGGATACAGTAAGTTATCACTTCATATTGATGCTTTGTCAGGAATTCCATAGGGAACACATTGTGGACCTTTCCTATTTCTCATCTTCATGAATGACTTAGATAATCAATTCAAATTCGCGAAGCTTCTTATGTTTGCCGACGATGTTAAGCTTCTTTTACGAATTCACAGCATAAATGACTGTATCAACCCACAATATGATTAGACGCCCTTATTAGGTGGTGCACTGACAATATCCTATTTTTAAACATAAATAAATGTTGCGTTGTTACTTATTCAAGAAAAATTAATAACAATTTATTTAATTGTGAATTAAACACTTGCTCTCTAAATCGTTGTTACGAGATGAAAGATCTCGGTGTTATACTTATTTGATTGTAGACTTTCTCTCTCTAGTCACATTGACTATATTTGTGCTAAATATTTTGCCATGATTGGTGTTATCAGACGTAATGAAGATTTTAATGATCCCATGACCTTTAAGTCGCTTTAAATTTCATTGGTTAGAAGCCGTCTCGAATACTGCTCAATAATATGGAATCCATACTACGAGATTCACTCTAAACGATGTTTCCACGATTCGTAATTCGCTCTTTAAGTAATTCGTGAATTACCCTTTTTCCACGACACACATTCGGCCTTATGCTGGATATCGTCATCGTCAGTAAAGCTGACAATACGGCAACTTTGGTATGCCGTTCATCATCTTTGGCTCTGTCGTCAAATGGCGTTACTGTGGTATGCTCGTCACCGTTATCGCCATCGTTTTGTGTCGCTTTCGTTCGATTTGCATCGTCAACCATTTTACTGACAGTGCTTCAAAAGTAAAGACGATGCAAAGAACTCAGCTTTTAACAAATATTCTGGTTGCAGAATTAGAAAAAAAACATATTTAGCTAAAGGTTTTCAAAAAGGTGTTGTTCATAACACATCCAAAGAAGATTGGGAACTCATCGTAACGAAAATTAATGCAGTGGAACCACCAGTACGAGATGGCAATGGATGGCACAAGGTAAATTCAAAATATTTAAAAATTCTTAATCTTCTATTGTTTGAAATTTTTATTATTTATAGGTATGGAAAGATCTAAAATTCAGAGTTAAAAAGAAAATGATCCATAACAAAGAAGCGGTTAGAGCAATCGGCGGAGGAATTTTTAATCAAATGGCGTTGGCTCCACTTGACGAAGCCGTGGCAAATTTAATGGGATTTGAAGAATTGCTGGTTCTGTGTATGGTGCTGCGAACGAACCAGCAAGTCCCCGCTCTACGGCTACTACCGCCACAGATTGCGATGAGCCCATTGTCAGATCTTCGCTTACAACCAACTTAGCAGCAGCTGCAACAGACTGCGATGAGCCCATTCTCGCATCTTCACGTGCAACCAACTTAGCAGCAGCCGCCACAAATGATGATGAGCCAATTGCCGGACCTTCGCATATTACGAACGCCACACAGCCTCCTCGTACGAAAGCGAGCCACAAAGAGGCTAAAATGCACCTTTTTAAAAAACTAGTGGATGTACAAAAAACAGCACTAAAAAAATAACAAACAATACCGAAGAAAGTGCTCGGTACCAGCGTAGACAATACCGCCTGGAGGAGGAACAACACAAGCTGTTAAAAGAACGAGCAAAACGAGAAGAGTAGACTTTCAAGATAGATCTGCAAAAAAAAAATAAAACTAGAAATACTGTAAAATCAATTACATAATTAAATTTACAAGTAACTAGTAAGTTACGCACTGAAGAATATTTTTTTAATAAAATGAAATTATTTTACACATATATGTACATAGCCAAAACGTCCTCATAGTCGATTTCCATGTCAGTGTCATAATGAACCCATAATGGAGAGCAGTGTATACATTTAGTATGCATGTTGCATTTACTGCCTTGTAGTGCAACTCACGTCCCGCAAGTAGGCATCCTTTCAAAGCTTCTATAACTCTCTCAATGATGTTCCTGGCCTGGGCATGCACTTTATTGTAAGTGCGCTCTGGACTGCCTTCATGCGCTGATCGGTATCGTATCATTATAAACTGTTCCAGGCGATATCCTGCATCGCCTGATTGAAAAGAGAAATACATACATATATAACAGTATGCTCTGATACAAATGAACTAGTACATTACTAAGCAACCACGAATTACGTTCACCCGCTTCAAAATACTTCTCATGCGCGGAACCTGCGTACCTGGCGTCTACAAAGCTTATTTGCATTTTGTGATCACAAACCACCATGACATTTAAGCTATAGAATCCTTTGCGGTTGTAGTACTCGTTTTTTAAACTTCCAGAAGGCGCTATTATTTTGACATTCGTTCCATCGACGCATCCAATTACTCCAGGAAAACCCTTATTATTAAAGAATTGCTGCTTGGCTTCCAATTTTTTTTCCTCTGTCATATTCGCGTTGATCCATATATAGCAAATTTCTTCCATGGCGTTGATGGTTTCAGGCAGGGTTCTACTAGCTGCTGATTGCGACAGTGATACATTAAAATCATTTCCAACGCTGACCTGGTAAGAGCCCTGAGCCAGAAATCGCAAAGTAGTTGCTAACTTTATAGCAGGCGAAATAGCCAATGACCGTACCCCAATTTTTAGTTTTGGACGAATTACATCCAAAACATATCGAAAAGCCATTTTGCTGAGTCGAAAATAGAATGCACTTATAATAATATGTTTAATATTTAGTTTTTAAGAAAACATACTTTGATTCAGGTAAGGCAATTAATTCTGCGTGTTGCCTTAATACTCTTCGTTGAACCACCAAATTCTTGCTCTCTTCTTCATCGCTTGAGCTTGAAAAAAACAACTCGTATTCCATTATTTTAACTTATGTATTTGATTTAAATATCAAAATAATACAAACATCCGACTGATTTAACACAATTTCCCACGCTAATTACCCAAAATAAAAAAATTCCCTCGTATAGGGTTGTTGTATTTTCTGTTTCACAACATTGCGTCTACATTAGGTTCATTCCTTATCTTTTTGGACTAAAATCTGAAAAGTGTCAAAATGCCAGAGCGTAAGCAGAATGCGCTCACTAAAAGAGAATAACAGGAAAAGTAAAGGAACGCAAAAAACCAAATTTTTAGTCCAAAGAATGGCAACAACAAAACTAACGTCAAATAAGAATGGAAATGTACGTACAAAACACATTCTCACAAGCACAAGCACAATAAACACTATATCGATTATTTTTTGCCTCCTTCCAATTTCAATTCACTTTTTTAGATTATTCTCACTTTCCTCGTATTCTATAATTTCCGTTAATTTAAATTCAGTTGAGTTTGACACGTTTCAAGATTTTGCCAGAAATAATTCTTCTGACCAAATCTGACTACTTCGGACTGATGAGAGTCACTCTCANTCACAAGCACAAGCACAATAAACACTATATCGATTATTTTTTGCCTCCTTCCAATTTCAATTCACTTTTTTAGATTATTCTCACTTTCCTCGTATTCTATAATTTCCGTTAATTTAAATTCAGTTGAGTTTGACACGTTTCAAGATTTTGCCAGAAATAATTCTTCTGACCAAATCTGACTACTTCGGACTGATGAGAGTCACTCTCACTGAGTGTTGCTCTCTCATTTTTGCTGTCATTTCCGAGTTAAGGAACGCTTTTTGGACTAAATCTGACTACTTCGGACTTTTTCTGACTATTTCTGGGAGATAAGGAACGCTCCTATTGTCTGTACATCATACCAAAACATAGACGAAGCGATAGATGTGACGATGCGCATAGACGATCGTCAACGATGACGATGACGATATTCAGCATAGGGCCGATTAGTAATTCGTTTGGCAGCTCTACTTCTTGTTCTTGTTCTTCGCTATTTATTATTATTTTTGTGTACTGCAAATATCAAAGAAGGAGCAAAAATTTAATTTATCAAAGATTTTAATTTATGTAAAGAATATTTTGTTAATAAATTTTCCAGCAACTAGAAAAAGTGCCAGCAAATGCGACCAGGCCGGTGAAAACTTCGATATTTTTCCGATAAAATGTAGAGAAGGCACCGATTCGTTCGTCATTCGCTCTCAAAATTTTGTATAGCGAATTACGTAATTCGAAGGGTAATTGAATGGCGAATGACGAATGGGAGAACGAATTACGAACCGTGGAAACGCAGTATAAGAAAATTGAGAGAGTCCAAAAAATGTTAAGTCGCATTACATAAACTTCGGTGGCCTGATGGTCTCCCACCATATATTAGTAGACGTAAGCTGCTTGGTCTCTCCTGGCCTACCTTTTCGATTTTGTTTGCGTTTAATATAATTAACGGCAATGTTACCTGTTCACAATTAATAAGTTTATTCTACCGGTATATTCTGCCGCGGGATCTTCGACACAATAAATTATTTACCGAAGATACCCATACAACAAGCTATGCATTTAACGAGCCGATAGCAAGGTCTATGCGACTAGTAAATCGATATTATAGTTCTCTAAACTTTAACGCAAATTTTTATGGTTTTAAGTTAGACTTATTTCGTATTTTTAACTAGTCTGTAAAAAGTAATTACTTTGTAGACTGTATTTCAAATAAATAAATAAAAAAGAATGAGTCCGTATATTTTGGGTCGTTTGTATATATTTTTGCTTGTTTCTTTAAGTGTGTTGTTAGATCATGAGCAATTTTTTCGTAGTCACTTTCTATCCACTTTCTATAGTACCCAGTTACTCCCAAAAACAATTTCATATGTTATTGAGTTTCTGGAAGTGTTAATTTTTAAATAGCTTCAATTTCATCAGGGTTAGGCTTGATTCCCTCGGTAGTTAGAATATGTCGTAGGTATTCAGTGGATTTTAGACTTGTCGACCTGTACTTTAAGGTTTAAGGCTTTGCCATTTTTTGTATACTATGAACTTTTTTGTATGAATGAACTTTGTGGCTAGACATGGAAAATTTACTTCTTCTGAAGTATTGACAGTATTACCAATATGGTCTACTTCCATAGGAGTAGGGCCATTGCTATTACGTCCGTTTATTCTGCTTGAATGTTGGCTACGTCTTGTTTGTTGAAAGTAGCTTGAATTCTTTCTAGATGGTATAGAACTAACTTGGAGGCTAGCTGTATTGGAATTACTTGGTGGACTCTGAAATGTTGTTTGCACGCTTGTACGTCATCTCAGTTAGGGTTTTTATATGTGTAAGTCTTGTCATATTGTAACGTTCCTGTCTCCTTGAGTACATAATAAGCTTCTCTTAATCTAGATATGTGACTATTTGTCGACTTTAAAGCCGCTGTTGACAGCAATAAAAGGAGTTGCCTGTACGCCGCTATGTCTGAAGTTGGCATCCCCTCAAAACTCATACGGCTGTGTAAAATGACGTTGAGCAATACCACCAGCTCCGTCAGAATTGGGAAAGACCTCTCCGAGCCGTTCGCCACTAAACGGGGTTTTCTAACAGGGCGACTCCATTTCATGTGACTTCTGTAATCTGATGTTGGAGAAGATAATAAGAGCTGCAGAACTTAACCGCTCAATAACAATTTACTACAAGAGCGTGCAATTGCTGGCTTATGCCGATGACATCGGTATCAAAAACCGCGAAGTCTGTTCTGCCTTTTCCAAGTTGGATAAGGAAGCAAAGCGAATGGGTCTGGTGGTAAGGAGGACAAGACGAAGTATCTCCTGTCATCAAACAAACAGTCAGCACATTCGCGCCTTGGCACCCACGTCACTGTTGACAGTTACAGTTAATTTAACCTGGGATGCAGCATTAGCACCGATAATAATGTCAGCGTAGAAATCCAACGCAGAAACACTCTTGCCAACAATTGCTACTTTGGACTGAGTGGGCAATTCAGGAGTAAAGTCCTCTCTCGACGTACGAAAACCACGCTCTATAAGTCATGCCCGTGCTGGTATATGGCGCAGAAGCATGGACAATAACAACATCCGATGAGGCGGCTCTTGAAGTGTGGGAGAGGAAGATTTACGGGCTTTTACGCGTTGGCGACGGCGAGTACCGCAGGCGATGGATCGATGTATGAGCTTTACAACGACATGGACATAATGCAGCGAATTAAAATACAGCGGCTACGCTGGCTTGGCCATGTCATTCGAATGGACACTGACGCTCCAGCTCTGAAAGTATTCAACTCGGAACTCGCTGGTGGTAGCAGAGGAAGAGAGGAAAGATCAGGTGAAGAAGGACTTGGCTTCGCTTGGCGTTTCCAATTGGCGTGCTTTCCTGAACTCGGCCAAAATCGCTTAGGCAGTTACAGCGCCAAATAAGAAGATATGTTTCTAATGCAAACTAAGCGTGATAGATTTGGGTGAATTCCGTTTAGGAATGTCTTTAGGTGAGAATTCTTGTTGTTTTTACAAGCTTTTTTTACATCGAATTCATATTTATTATTTAATTTGTCTAATATATTTCTTAGGTTTTCAAAAGTATTCACTTACAGTGACGAGCAAAACTGTAACATGGAGTAACACTTTTTATTTCAGCCGCCGCTATCTTTCCAAGTTCTAACGGCATTCATACTGTTGTTATATATTCTTATTGGTACATCTTTGCTTCCTCTGTCATAACGATTTGAAGTCAATTCAACAACAATAAGAAAACCAGCCGACAAAAATGTAAATTAAATCAAATGTTACAGTTTTGCACTCATATATTTTTAATAACTTTTGACAATTTTCACGAAAAAACACAATGTTCAGTATTCTTTTGCTTTTTTTAGTTCCCGGGTGCAATTTGGCATACGTAAATAATGTGTATCTCTGTAAAAATTCTCTTTCACAGCTCATGTACTCCATTGGACGGACTGGGATACTTAGTAAACTGCGCTTTTAGTTGATTTCGCAAATTTTCGATGAGATTCATGTCCTCGGATTGTGGAGGTCATTTCAAATTAGCAAATTTTTGCTTTTGTTCTAGTCTTTGCGGACATGTGCAGTGTGTTTTGGTTGATTTTTCAGCAGAAACTCTAATTCTTTCGACTACATCTTGCAAATTTTGTTAAAATATGAACAGATACTGTTCCTTACGCATAATATGTACAAACGGGTCAACAACATTTTTGAAATACAACCCCAAACTATTATTGACCGACCTCTGTGATTCACAGTTTGCCTTACATGATGCGCTTAGGCTTAATTTGGGCCTTTGATCCAATACCATGCCCGGCTATCTGATTGAAAGCGATTAATTTAGTCTTGTCAGACCAACTAACCTTCAATTAAATCTTAAAAATGTGTTTTTTTATTGCATTCTGTAAGGCCTAACATATCCCAATAGGCAACGGTCCGGTTATCGTGCGATCCGGCAAAATGCTACCACTCTCGCACATGTATTTTGATCAAAATTGTTTTTTTCTTCTTTTATGCTGCCTTTGCGCTCAATTTGGCAATTCTTCGCCTCGCTGGCTACTGATTTGCATTCAATTTTAATACCTTAAGCGCTTCTGTAGTAGTGGCTGTAGCGCTACTTGCTACTAAGTTCACAAGATATCGGACTAATATTTTTTCACAGACTTCCTTTGTCCTTAGTAACTCTTTAGGCTATATTTTTTCTCAGTCTTAACATTTTCATGTGGCAAACTCCACAATTTTTTGCCACTTTCCCTGCGCCCCCGCCTTTCCGCAGTAAATCAATTATTTACATTTATGTTTTCTGATTAACCATATTATTTATTGGTGATCACTTCTTGAATAAATTACAATACAGAAAAAAGTCATCTGACTTCCAACTAAGTAAAAGATAACTGTAAAATGCAAAACTGAGAGTGAGTGCAAAACTGTAACATTTGCCTTAAATTACATTTTTGTCTCCAGGTTTATTTATTGTTGTTGGATTGACTTTAAAGCGTTATGAGAGAGAGAGTAGGGGTGTACCAATAAGAATATACAACAAAAGTATGAAAGTCGTTAGAAATTGGAAAGATAGTGGTGGCTGAAATAAAACGTGTTACACCATGTTACAGTTTTGCTCGTCACTGTATATTAGTGTTCTTCATGTTGATTGCTTGATGGTACTGGCTGTAGTAGCGCTCCTTTATTCCAAAATTTTTTATCAGCTCCCTTGATTACCGTCCAATTAACGATTTGGCCCAGAATTCTTATGGCTTTCACCGCTGGTACTTACAGCGCACAGTGTTTCGCTATATGGAGGCAGGTACCAAAATGCAGATGCTAAAGATCATTAGTAAAAAAAAAGTGTGAGAACCGGTCCGTCAGGTCTTGAAATTAGACCAATGTTTTACATAATTTTATGTAGTTTTCGAATATATAATTTGATCTTTGCGCGCGACTTTGCAAATATATGTAATTTTTGATTTTCAGCTTTTTGCATAATTTCGGAAAAAGAATTTTTCGAATAATGTAAAAATCTCACCAAACATTGGGGAAAAAGCGAGTATTTACACCTAAGTCATGTTATAGTATTACCTTTGTTTTCTGAGAGTGAAAAGCAGAAAACAAAAATTAAACAAAATTCCATCACATTTAATGACTGGCCCACATTTTTTGTGAGTTTTGGGCGTTATAGTGATCCAATCTTCCCCATATTTTATATTTAGGTTTTTCTAATAAAATAAAGGCTACGAACTAAATTGCAACGAATTCGGATGAAATTTAATGTTTCCGCCCACAAGAGGAAAGGGCGTGGCAATTATTCCATGTTTACAAAATTTCATAGTTCTCTATCTCTAAGTAAAACTAGAGCACATGTCAAGTATCACTGAAATCGGTGCAGGTGTACTATTATTTCCACCTGCCTCCATATAGTAGAAACACTGTGCAGCGTGGCGACGAATAACTGTTTTTTTGTTTAGATTGGCGCTTACACATATGTTAGTGTTTGGCCGAGCTTCTCCTCCGACTTGTGACGTGCGCCTTGATGCAGTTTTACGCCGACTCCGAACGGCGATTGTATTTTTATGAGAAGGAAAAACACTCGGAGGAACGCCATTGCCTGCCGAGGGATGACCGCTGTTAAGAAAAATTTTTTTTTCTATATTTTTTGCGATGTTGCTTTGACCAGGGTTTGAACCTAGGTGCTGCGGGGGGGAAGCGCGCACTGCTTACCACTACACCACAGCGGCCGACCGACGAATAACTGTTACCCAGGTTTTTTTTTTGAGAAATAAAGGGGCCCTTTATAGATTTCGCGAAAAAAGTATTGCGTCCCAAGGGAACTTTTCTCTCAAAGTTTACACTGCTGACAAATGTAATTAAGGATTAAAATTTAAAAACTAATTAATACAGCTAAAGTAAAATCTGTGGAAAATTAACAATAAAATACTTTTTTCGCAAAAGTTATAAAGGACCCTTTTATTTCTCAAAAAAACCTGGGTAACAGTTATTCGTCGCCACGCTATATATTTTGTCGCTGACGTGCCGTACGAAAACAAATTGTTGCAGAAGGGAGTTTTCCCCAAATAGTGGTATAATTAGCTCTACTTCTCTTATAAATGACGATAAATCGTATTCTTTGGTACCCCGAAATTATTTTATTCGGGCTGCTTCCTTCAAAAGATCCGTTCCGGATAATATTGCTGCTAGACATGTTATGGATGTAATGTTGTTTTTTCACAAACACACTGTTTGGTATTCTTTTTTTGTTTTGTTATCCTTCGGGAGTAACAGTTTAATTTCACATAAATTCTTCGGAATTTAAGTCACGGTTTTCTGACTATCCTTCGGGATAAGTCTTTTAACTGTTCGGAATTTAAGTCGCGATGGCAAACTTCAGTTTTCCGCGTTGTGTTCGATAACCAATTCTTTGGAGTTGTTCCGTAGACTGCGTAGAAAGGGATTGATACGTCAATCCCACAAAAAAATCACGAGTTTAACTTTTTAAGTAACTTTATTGAACTCGTAATTCTTCATGACTGATGATTTATGATTTTTATTTTCTGACTCAGCTAACATTTGTTGAAATGAAAAAAATGCTGATTTGACATTTCGTAATAACTGGAGTAAAGAAAATGTTGATTAATCCATTTACAGTTAAGCAATTTCTTATTATTTAAGTTAGCAATTTATGTACATATTTGAAATCTGATACTAAGCTTTTGTTGCCAATTAACTGGAAGTGAGTTGGTTGAATTTTTGGAATGGGTGGTTGACTTAACTCGCGTGGGCCGAACATTCATCTTATCGGAGCTATAGCCACAATCGGATACATGCAAAGGGATACAAAGGCAACAAGATAGGCAACAACCTTCCAGATTTTGTTGTGCGATTATGCTTCGTGCTACTCCCATTTGCAAAATTCGATCAACAATTTTAACGCTACAGAAAAGGCAACACGCCTGGAACCATATTCGCCAATGCTGAACCCGATTGAAATAAGTTTTTGGCGAAAATGTTATCTTTTTAAAACTGCTTGTACATATCACATAGTATCTCATGTTTTTAAAGTAGGGTAAGAATTCCTGAAGTGGGCCACCTAAAAATGTTAGGTCTCAGTTTTTGTTTTTAATACCATATTCTGGTAGAGTTTATAGTCCTATATACGTGTGCCAAGTGATTTGGTAAAAAAAATTTGTTGTTGTTAATATTGAGCAATAAAGTTTTTTGTAACTTTTTCTTCTGTCGACTATAACTTTTGCTAGGTTCTATCGATTTTGAAATTTCAAACTGCCATCGACTCATAATTCTTCACATTTCAAGCCTGTAATTTTTCAAAAAAATTATTACGTAATTTATTGCATATTACTTTCAATTGTTTATAACAAATTATGATAAAACAGTGTTCTGCATCGAATTTTTTCATGAAAAAAGTACTGTATATGTATCAAGGGGAAACCTGAATGAATCCGTTGAGAAAAAAAATGAGACTCATTTGGAAAAAATGCTATGATTATTATATTCACTTTTTTTATTATTTTTTTTTGTCGCTACATTTACATTGTTAAATTCAGAAATAATAGTATATTCAAGGAATCGCTATAATGCCGGGCCCGAATGTGTGTTTTAATCCTCTACGAAAAAATAAGCATAAGTCAGTGAAAAAAAATCTGAAACTCGTCAACGCCAATTGGAGTAGTGTGTATTCCCCTTTTATTGGGAAGTATTTATGTGACTCGTGCAGACTTGCGATTTTATCGTCGTCTTTACCCCCAAGTTGTGTAAAAATTCCTACTGCAGAAGCTGTACAGGATGAAATTCATATAAGCGATTCCTATTCCGACACTGAACCTGACGGTTTGTCTTCCGATCATGATATAAGTGAAAATGAGTGTAAAAAAAGAAAAATCGATAATGGTAAAATGATTTGAGTCCAGTATTGAATTTTTGTTGTATGGTTTTGTTGATTATTTTTCAGATCTGAATGAAAGTTCAGATTTATCCAATGTAGAAACTTCAACCTTGGCTGCTTGGACAGAGCAGGTTAAAATTGCGATATCAAGTGCAACATCAAAAGCAGAAAAAATTAAAATTTTGACAACATTACCTGAAGATTATGGTGTAAGGAAAATACACCGAATATTTGGAGTTTCTCGACGTGCAGCTTGGAATGCAAAAAAGTTGCAAAAATCACGAGGATATGCTTCTACTCCTCATAAAAAAAAGGGTCGTGCCTTATCTGTGGATGTATTAGCTGCAGTTGAAAATTGTTACACGTCAGACAATTCAAGTCGAATTATGGCTGGAAAAAGACAGTATGTAACCGTTATGAGAAATGACGGGGAAAGTGAAGATAAGCAAAAACGGTTGTTGTTGCATAATATCAAAGATCTGCATGATAAATTTTGTAAAGATCATCCTGATATCAAAATAAGTTTATCAGCATTTACGAAATTACGTCCTGTTTGGTGTATTCCTGTTGGCAAAAGTGGAACGCACAATATATGCGTTTGTGTCATACATCAAAATATGAATTTGAAATTTGCCGGCGTTAACGATAGTTTGAAGAAGAGTGGAGTTGTATCTCAATTCGAAGTGGGAAAAAGTCTGCAAAAAATGGTGTGCCAAAATCCGACAGCTAATTGTTTTCTTTTTGAATGCGATGAGTGTCCCGGGATTGCGACGGTTTTTGAAGACTTTAAAAATCTGTTTGATGCTCATAAAATCGAAAAAATCGATTACAAATCGTGGACTAGCACTGATCGGTAATGTGTCACTCATATAACTATACAAATGTTTTTGCTTGCCTATATACACTTTTGTTATATTGTAATCCACTTAATTGCAGATGTGAGCTTCAGTGTTTTAGCAAAACACCAGCCGAATTTTTAGATGAACTACAAAAAGGGTTACCGTCACTTTTAAAGCATGATTACATTGCAAAGGCACAGGCGGAATATATAGATAACATCAAAATCAATCTTCAGAGTGGGGAATTCATTGTTACTCTTGATTTTTCGGAAAATTTTAGTATTGTTGTTCAAGATGCAGTACAATCTTTCCACTGGTCGAATAACCAAGTAACTATTCACCCGTATGTAGTGTACTATAAAGATGATGACAAGCTTTTGCGTCACAATTTTGTAATAATATCAGAAAGTAGAAAACACGATGCGGTAGCCGTGAATTTGTTTAACAAAAAAATGCTAAGCTACTTGTTTAATGTTCATGGCAAGAAAAATGTTAAAAAACTCATATTTTTCTCCGATGGTGCAGCATCGCAGAATAAGAATAAGTATAATTTTTTAAACTGTGTTCACTTGATGAAAAAACACAAAATTGAAATTGAATGGAATTTTCATGCAACGGCACATGGAAAATGCGCTTGCGATGGAATCGGTGCTTCAGTTAAAAGAAATGCTCATCGTGCCAGTTTGCAGCGACCTTTGAATGATCAAATTTTAACAGCTAAAAATTTATATGACTGGGCGATTAATGCCTTTCAGAAGGTTTCTTTTGACTTTTGCACCGAAAAAGAGCATGAAAAAGAACATAAAGCTCTTGAACCACGTTTTACAAAAGCAACGTCAATTAAAAAAACGCGCGACTACCACTCCTTTGTACCAATCATGAATGACGTCAAGCACATTCTTTGCAAAAAAATTTCATCCAGGAACATTTCTGACAAACGTCAGATACAGAAGTAATTATGTCCTATAATAAGTCACTACCAAGAAGATTAGTTAACAAAATGACTAATATGCTTTTTTAGTTATACGTTTGTATGCTTGTTACATTAATCTACAGTCAAACTTATCAAAACTTGGAGAAAAAAAAGTGATAATATTGTTTATTGTTTGTTTGTGAATGTTGTTTATAATAATCATAACATTTTTTCCAAATGAGTCTCATTTTTTTTCTCAACGGATTCATTCAGGTTTCCCCTTGATACATATACAGTATTTTTTTCATGAAAAAATTCGATGCAGAACACTGTTTTATCATAATTTGTTATAAACAATTGAAAGTAATATGCAATAAATTACGTAATACATTTTTTGAAAAATTACAGGCTTGAAATGTGAAGAATTATGAGTCGATGGCCGTTTGAAATTTCAAAATCGATAGAACCTAGCAAAAGTTATAGTCGACAGAAGAAAAAGTTACAAAAAACTTTGTTGCTCAATATTAACAACAACAAATTTGTTTTTACCAAATCACTTGGCACACGTATATAGGACTATAAACTCTACCAGAATATGGTATTAAAAACAAAAACTGAGACCTAACATTTTTAGGTGGCCCACTTCAGGAATTCTTACCCAGTACTAATCTGAAATACATCTTACGGTGTCTGAAGTTCAGTTGACTAATTTGAAGTTTATTTTACGCTATATGTACGGTGACCATCCGTTCTGTTTTTTGCAGGACCGTACTGTTATTTAAAGGTCTGTCCTGCGTAGTTTTTCACAACAGAAAACCCCCAAAATGGACTGATTTTTTCTAAGTGTCCTGCCTTTATCCCGCATTTTCTTCGATATTTTAAAATTAACTTTTCCTAATCGAAATAAAAGCAGTGTCGATAACTAATTGATAACTACATAAGGGTAAGCTGGTTTTGAAGGTTCAACTAGTCAATGCGTTCTAAATATTGTACGGTTATGGACAATGGATGACGAGAAATTGAAGACCAGCATCAAATATATCGATAACACTGTCCTACAAATTTTGTGGTAATCGCTTAAGAAAAAAAATATTTTCCAAGCCAATTTTCCTTTCAAACAAGCGTTTTCGTAATTTTTTCGAAAAACGTGTTTTTGGAATATTTCGAACCAATTCGTCAATATGTAATGAAAAAATTATCCAATCAATATAAGCGACCTACAGTCCTCTTACAAAAATATATTACTTTGCCGATTTCGATGAAAATTATTAGTGTTACAAGCGACCAAAATCGAAAAATTGAAATTTCAATCATTTTCTTTTTACAGTAAATGAAAATCTGATGAGAAATGTAGATGTTACGGAAAACACAATCTGCACAAAAAATATATATTTTTGCAAAGAGCCCATCAATACCTTTCGAACTGTTGGTCGTTTCATGAGATATTGAGGAATAACTGAAAAAGTACTAAAAATACGTTTTTCGAACAAATCTCAAAAACACTTCTTTGAAACCATGGGTATTTTTTTCGTGTTCAACGACCCAAAGTTTGCCTAAAAAATTTGCCTTACAGAGGTTTATATTTCGTGTAAAGTAATATGTAATATGCCTTATTATAATTTTGCAAATATTCATTACTAAAAGATTAATACCAATGAAGCAAATGTGATTTATGTTTAAAGTTTAAAATTGGATTAATAATTAAGAAATATACACTCTTCGTTATTTGAATAGCGCAACCTTTTAATACTTAGTAGGTAGAGTTTTCCTTTTGTTTGTTGAATATTCATTAACTTTTTATAAAAATATAGCATATTCTACGTCTACATCCCATTTTAAAAATTTTTGAAAATTAAAAAAAAAATAAACATATGGGCGACAATTTTTTTTTGTTGATCAAAAAGAGGGTGCGCTATTCAAATGATGAGGAATGTATATATGTAGTATATTTTTGTTATTTTTATACTACGCAATTATATGTAGGTAAATTTTTTGAAAAATTGTCCTGCATTTTCAAAATATATTTATGGTCACCGTATGGTTTCTGAAATACAATTGACAAATCTGAAGAAGATTCAACGGTTGCTGAAGTACAGTTGATTAATCTGAAGTACATCGTACGGTATCTGAAGTACAATATACGAATCTGAAGTATTTTTTCTGGTTTCTGAAATACAATTGACTATTCTGAAGTTATTTTACGATTTATGAAGTGCATTTGATTAATCTGAAGTATATTTTACGGTATCTGAAGTTCATTTGGAAAAGGTGTAGAAGCGATTACCGATTTTTCGCTAAGCGCTTACGCATTCACACACGCATGCTATATTCGTTGGCGCGTGGTAAACATTGTTTCGTTATAGAATCACTGGCAGATACAATTTAAAACAACGCACCTTTTCGTAAATTTACTATCATTATTAGTTAAAATTTTTTGTAAACCATCCAACGTTGTGTCGAGTGGCTGTTTAAGACTTTACACAATCGAACATCGATAGCTATCACACCATGTTGTTACACACGTGGAAACCCCGTTAATGAAAGAAACCTCATAAGAATGCCAAATAGCGCCTTTTGCATTGATGATGATATGTAATTGTGATAGTATAAACCCATATCTGCTTTTTTCGCATTATTTAAACAACCATGTGTATTTTTAAATATATATTATAATTATTATAAAAACATTTTCTCTTAATTTAAAAAAAAAGGTTTCTAAACGTAAGAAAACAACGATGTACAAATCCATAGCAAACTGTGAATTTGATAAAGCCGATTTGATGTTGTATGAGGAAGTAACTAAAATGCCGCCGTTTCGAAGGAAAACTCTTGTTTTGATTGGTGTTCCAGGAGTTGGTAGACGCACCTTGAAAACTCGCCTTGTCAATAGTGATTCGGAACGCTTCGGCTTTGTTTTACCACGTAAGTCCTAATAATATTATAAATGTGAAAGTTTGTATGTTTGGAGTTCCACACGCGAAAACGACTGAACGAATTTCCATGCAATTTTGCACACAGATAGTTTATAACCTAGACTGAAAAACAGGCTACCTTTTTAAGAGTTGCCACCTGTTATAAAAGTTTATCTAGTTTAATTATCACGCGGAAACGACTGAACGGATTTGCATTAAATTTTGCACACAGATGGTTCATGACCTGATTGGAAAATAGGCTACTTTTTAAGAGTTGCCACCTGTTAAGTAAATTAAATTAAATTAATGAGTGTTATCAAATATTACAATACAGGTGTCTAACGAAAAAATGTTGGGGAGACGTTAATTCGAAGATATTTTTGAAGGGGGTTGCCACCCGTTTGTAAATTTAATTTCGCACACATACTACGTCTATACGCACGTATTATTTACAAATAACAATTTGCAAAATGGTAAACTTTGGCGTATAAACGCTGAGTTAATTTTTTATTTGCAAATAACTAAATCACACAAATAAGTATTGATTAGTGGTACTATTGGCAAATAAGCGCAAGACGCCGCCACTCTTAGGTTTATTTTCTTTTTCGATGGTCATCTTATTGCCTTTTTATAATCAACACGTTGCCATTTTTAACTTTATTTTCTTTTTCGGTGGTCATTTTTACAATCAGGCAATATTAAAAAAGAATTTTTCACCATCGAATAAACAGTGAGTTAGGTATTTACAAATTATTTTTATTTGCGAATAGCTTACGTATAAAGGTAGCAACAGATGGTTTATGACCAGGATTAAAAAATAGACTACTTCCTTAACCGCTTTCCGATCAGAATCCAAATTTCGCACACTTATTACGGATTTCCCAAGGATGGTGTTAGACTTAAAATAATTCCTATAAATCAAGAGGGCGTGGCCCCTCCCATATAAATTGGAGTTTTCATAATGCATACATATCTCTGGAAGTATTTGTGAGAGAGTACTGGAACTTGGTATGGAGATATGTATGTATGGGAAATCAAATTCACACTCACGGAAAAAATGGGGTTTTGGGAAAATGGGCGTGGAACCTCCCATACTAACTGAAACTTACATATTGCATATCTCTTCAAATAGTTGTGGTAGAGTACTCAAGCTTGGTATGGGGATATATATGTACAATCACCAGAATATGTTTCCGTACAGTGTTTTATTTTTAAATTTTAATATTTGCAATGTTTTTCGTAGCAAATTTTTTCGTTAATTTTTAATAGAAATATAGTTCATTCTCAAATGGCATATAAATTAATGACTCAAAGTTTTTACAAATTTTAAGAAAATTCGACAATTTCAACTTTTAAACAACGTTTTTTACAACTTTTTTGAGTATGCAGTTTAGTACTTCACTCAATTTTAGTATAATAAAGTGCAAGTTTTCAGAGTGCAATGGGGTATAGTCGTTGTGCTGAGTATGCAGTTACTGTCGCACGGCAACGTGTGTCACTCTGGGCAACGTGAGCAACCCATGTGCGAGATGCGGTAACCAATCCGAGTGGATCCTTGGATCATGGCAGAAAGAGAGGGAGCTTTGGTAGGGACACTCCGACTTATTCGGTTTAAGGGCTCACTGAAGTCTGCAGCGTCTGTTCACCAGTAGGTGCGGCTGCAAGCGGGTGTCTGTCTTGGAGCAAGCGGCGCGCTTTTTAAACGTGTATTCGGTTACAAAACCACCCCCGTTCCATCAATGAGTTGTGTGCTGGGTTTGGGACCCGCCACGTACTACAGCTGCCATGTAAAAGAGCGCAAATTCGGTGTTGGATTTGTGGTGGGAGAGAGTCTCCGTCCCCGAGTACTGTCGTTCATCCCTGTGGACGGGCGTTTGGCCACAATCCGCATCAAAGCGAGATTCTTCAACATCTCGCTCATCTGCGCCCATGCCCCGATGGAAGAGAAGGATGAGGCATCCAAGGATCTCTCCTATGAGAGCTTGGAGTGCACGTACGAGCACTGCCCCCGTCATGATATCAAAATCGTGCTTGGCGACTTCAATGCCAGGGTGGGCAAAGAAGGGATCTTTGGGACCACCGTCGAAAAATTCAGCCTCCACGACGAAACGTCCGACAACGGATTGATGCTGATCGACTTCGCCGGGGCCCGAAACATGGTTGAATAACTCAGTGAGAGGGGAGACCAGTATGTTTACATTTATGTATTTATATAAAAAAAAATATTTATTGGTTCAAAAATGGTGGGTAGGCACTGTGGCCAATGGCAAAGTTCGTTTGCCACCTCTGCATGGTTGTAAGTCATGCAGAGTCCGCAAAATGCTCCGGAAGCAGTGTCCGGAGGATGCATCCGACTAGGCAGAGCATAATTTGGAGAGCCATCTAATCAGAACTTAAGAAAGTCCAATTACATGGCAGTTGAGAAGTGCATGTGCAAAAATTTCATAAATTGCATAATTGACCACCTATTTGTCGACTTTAAAGCCGCTTTCGACAGCACTAAAAGGAGTTGCATATACGCCGCTATGTCTGAGTTTGGCATCCCCGCCAAACTAATACGGCTGTGTAAAATGACGTTGAGCAATACCACCAGCTCCGTCAGAATTGGGAAAGACCTCTCCGAGCCGTTCGCCACCAAACGGGGTTTCCGACAGTGCGCCTCCCTATGATGTGACTTCTTTAATCTGATGTTGGAGAAGATAATAAGAGCTGCAGAACTCAACCGCTTAGCAATTTACTACAAGAGCGTGCAATTGCTGGCGTACGCCGATGACATCACATCATCGGTAACAAGAACCGCGAAGTCTGTTCTGCCTTTTCCAAGTTAGATAAGGAAGCAAAGCGAATGGGTCTGGAGGTAAACGAGGACAAGACGAAGTAGCTCCTGTCATCAAACAAACAGTCAGCACATTCGTGCCTTGGCATCCACGTCACTGTTGACAGGTATAATTTTGAGAAAGTAGAGAATTTCGTTTATTGGGAATCAGCTTTAACGCCGATAATAATGTCAGCATGGAAATCCAACGCAGAGTCACTCTTGCCAACAAGTGCTACTTTGGACTGAGTAGGCAATTCAGGACTAAAGTCCTCTCTCGACGTACGAAAACCACACTCTATAAGACACTCATCATGTCCGTGCTGGTATATGGCGCAGAAGCATGGACAATGACAACATCCGATGAGGCGGCTCTTGGAGTATTCTAGAGAAAGATTCTGTGGAAGATTTACGGGCCTTTACACGTAGGCGACGGCGAGTACCGCAGACGATGCAGCGATGAGCTGTATGAGCCTTACAGCGACATGACATAGTGCAGCGAATTAAAATACAGCGCCTCCGCTGGCTTGGCCATGTCATTCGATCGGACACCGACGCTCCAGCTCTGAAAGAATTCAACTCGGAACCCGCTGGTGGTAAAAGGGGAAGAGGGAGGCCCCCACTGCGATGGAAAGACCAGGTGGAGAAGAACTTGGCATTTCCATTTGGCGTCAGTTGGCACGGAAAAGAAACGACTGGCGTGCTTTGTTGAACGTGGCCCAATTCGCTTAGGCGGTTACAGTGCCAAATAAGGAAGGAAGGAAAGTGCAAGTTTTAAGTGGCTATAATTTACCGTTGAGTTTGCGAATTTTTTTATTGACGCTCTTCGGTATTTTTCCCATACAAAAAACTATCACGCATCCGTTATATGGAGAAAATGAGCAACATCATCAGCAAAAAAAATTCTCAAAAATCAACAGTAGTTTAAAGCTACTTAAAACTTGTACTTGATTATACTGAATTTGAGTGAACTACAAAACTACGTACTCAAAAAAGTTCTAAAAAATGTTATTTAAAAGTTGAAAATTTTGGTGTAAATTTGTCAATTTTGTAAAACTTTGAATAATTACTTTATATGCCATTTGATGCAGAATGAACTATATTTCTATCAAAAATTAACGAAATTACGAAAAACATTGCAATTAGTAAAAAAAAATAACTATAGAAACATATTCTGGCTTGTGTATGTGAAATCAATCCTAAACTCATTGAAGAAAATTAGGGTTATAAGAAAACAGGGGACTGTTTTTACCACATTTCCTTGGATGTGTTTGTGGAAGAATACTGGAACTTGGTATGGAGTTATATATATAAAATTTATCAATTGCTCATGGAAAAGATGTGAGTTATTAGAAAACGAGGCCTCCCATAATAAAATCTCTGGAAATATTTTAAATTTGCTATGGAGAATTATTTTATCAGTACCGTACTGATAGACAAAATTTCAGCTAATGGAAAAGGAAGAGTCGGCATCTGCGATATAATCTAAAAATCGCATGATGCATACCTCTGGAGACATTTAGCTACAATACTGAGAAGTGGTATTTTATCAAAGCCAGGTTACTGAATTGGAGTTGGGAGTATTAAAAACCCGCCGTGGCACCTGCCAGAAGGCTACACGTTCACGCAATGTATCCCTGGAACCATTTTAAGGTAAACAAAGAAAGAGCAATTGATACCTTTCGTATGCCTACCATGCAGACAAGATTTTATAATTTCATAGCTTCAAACGGCCTAAATACCTTAACTCGTTAAAAAAATGTATAAAATGGGCACGGAAATTAAATATAACATCTTTAAACTATATTTCACATTTGCATAAAAATGTGGGGTGAAACCCGCGGGTATAAGGTAGTGATTCATACTAGGGTGGTCCTTACAAATTAAATGAACGATTTTTGGCAGTCTCATCCCCTCAATCGGTAATACCTCGATCACAGATATCGCGTATGCATTTTGGTTCCGATTGGAGACGGTTAAGGCCTGTCGCACAGGGGGCAAAATTCAGATTCCTCTTTAGAGATTCAAAAAATTATAATTAATGTGTATATGTTTATTGAATTTAATAAAAAATTAAAAAATACACATGATAATTTGTCCTTTATTTACACTTCAAAAATATGGTCACCGTATGGGGCTGCCATACGTCTCGGTTTTTCGGGACATGTCCCGCTTTTAGACTGTTCGTCCCGGTGTCTCGGTCCATCCTTGAAGTGTCCCGTTTTCCACAGACTTCCTATTTTAATACAAAACATGTATCTTGTTTAGTTTTTATTCAATTTTATTATTAAAATTTGCTATTACTTTTTTTAATTGCAGTATAACTTTTTCGATTGATAAGAGCTCTTTGTTTGAGTTTATGATGGTGTCGATCTCTAATTAGCAGGTTGTAATGTATTTTTTAGAGCTATGATTTTTCTTAAATTTATAAGTCTGCGGTAGCGGACAAACTGCCAAATTTTAGAAATACATACATACGGTAAAAAAGTTTAAGTTCGGGCGGAGCCGAACATTAAATGCCCGGCGCAAGTATTCCATATACATAGTTTTTTCACCTCTCCGAAAATTACCGCTACGTAGTAAGCAGCCGCTGTGGTGTAGTGGTAAGCAGTGCGCGCTTCCTTTCCGCCTGGGTTTAAGCCCTGATCAAAGCAACATCGCAAAAAAAATATAGAAAAAAGTTTTTTCTTGACAGTGGACGTCCCTCGGCAGGCAATGGCAAACCTCCGAGTGGATTTCTGCCATGAAAGACGGCTTCTCATAAAAATACAATCGCCGTTCGGAGTCGGCGTTAAACTGTAGGTCCCTCCGCTTTGTGTGACAACATCAAGGCGCACGCCACAAATCGGAGGAGAAGCTCGGCCAAACACTAACATATGTGTAAGCGCCAATCTATTATTATTATTAGTAAGCAGGGATGGTTTTACCCCTATTTCAAACAGCTTCGATGGATCGTTCAGTTAGACATAATGAGATAAACTTATACAGTTTTGTGTAGGCGGTGCCATGCCCATTTTCCGAAATTCCATAATAATGTTACTTCTTTTCAAGGGATTGTTTTTAGTATCAATTTTAATTAAATTAGCGTTCTTAAATTTCAGAATATCGAAGTTTCAAGCATTTCTGAAATTTACCGTTATATGAAAAGTGGGCGTAATTTAAGTTCAGTTTCAATAATTTGTATCGTTTTGCTCTTAAGCCGAAAGTAATCAGTAATCGTACCGAGTTTGATACAAATTGATCAAACGGTGACCGAGATACACATATGTGATCAAAAGTGGGCGGGGCCACTCCCATTTTCCAAAATTTTATCATAAACGTATTTTTTGCTAAAGAATTATTGAAACTTGAATAACTTAGCTTCATTATTCACTGATTTATCGCAGATTTCATTTCATTTCGAACGCGGCTAATTTCGATCCATGATAGCTCAGTGTTAGTTCAGAAGAGCGAGCCAAAAGCTTCCATCATAGCCTCGCGAAGGTTTGACAGTCTAAAAGAAAGTATGGAGATGATTCCACCTCATCTTCCTCTTGACAGCTGATACTAACGGGATCAGTTGAACGTCCTAGTCTTACCGATCACATATTAATCGCACAATGGTCTGTCGAACCCCCATCACTAGCTCTTGAGAGGTAACTTGGTATTTGGCACCTTTGAGGTCTAACGATGGGTCACTCGTTACTTGCGCAGGAAAAATATTTTAAAGTGTCTTATAGAAACATCTGCTGCAGCGGAGAAACGTCTTCTTTTCCTCTTTTATGTCACAAAAGGAGCAGCGCTTTCTTTTATCCGGTTTTTTTGGTATTTAGTGAAGTATCCAATTTCATTAACGCAAGTGCGAAGTATGCGTGTNTGTTTTTTTTGTTTTATTTAGTGAAGTATCCAATTTCATTAACGCAAGTGCGAAGTATGCGTGTTAGTCTAGCGCTCGCCGAGCTTACACTAGGTCCAACCATCTAAGAGTGTACCGCAGGAGGACAGAGGCGTCCCATTTTGCTCCTTGTCTGGGGATAACGTTTTAAGGGTACTTATCCAACTCCAGGTCATGGGCCACGCAGTTTTCCGCGATGTCACTGTGACCCGGCACCTATACTAGAAGAAGTACATAAAAAATACTCTGGCGCATTGGATAAAGAATTCAGATATTCCTTTACCGATTTCTAACGCACCATCACATCCTTCAACAGTGAGTCTACCGCTTCCTTGATGACAGCTATTTCCAACTGAAAGACATTGCAGAAGTTCGGAAGCCCTAGTAACCCCGCCATACTCAATCCTCTTTTGAGGGAATATAGGTAGAGAAGGAGCTCTAAGAGGCATTTCGGAGGCGATGTAATCTATGTGTTCAGGGCGAAGTCAAAGCCCCCCGGAACTCCAGACTGTTACCATCCGGTTTCTCTTAGCCGAATAGTAGTTCGTGCTGCTATAATTCCGTCTGACAATGTAGGTGTGGTTCCTAATTTCAACTAATTCCGATCAGGGCGATCCGCTGTAAACACTGCGGTTGTTTTAAAAGTGTAGCTTTTTCCAGCGGGTTCCACCAGACAAGGGCTCCGTGAAACAAGCTAAGCTTAAATCTGGTTCCATAGAGCTAATGAATTACTTTGGGCGAGAGACCTTACCTTTTACCGATAGCTCCCCTACAGCAGTACAAGACAACCGACGCATTTTTTAACCTTTCCTCAATGTTGGGCTTCTTAAGTACTTTAACAAGACCAGTTCCGTTTTGCTGGGATTTACTGTGAGGCCGCCGTTGATCGCCCACCTAGTTACCTGCTTCAGGTAACCTTGAGGCAGAAAAAAAGGGTGTATAGAAATCGCCCGTTAACTAAAAGATCCAGATCATCTACATAGAACGCAACCGCAATCCAGAGAAAGGGAGGGAGAACACCACCTTGCGGAGTGCCCCTATTGTCTCTGCGCTGAATGCAGGCGTTCCACCACTCCGCCGCGACAGTTATGTCACAAGGTAAGCTGTAGATTAGCTTTATTAGGTTGGTTTAAACCTTCAAATTATGAATAGACTTGACTATTCCCACTGGAGTGGCATTGTTGAAAACCCCTCGATATCTAGGAAGGCCCCTACTGCGTGAATGCTTCCTCTTGACCACTTTAGGAATGTGTGCAGGGTAGTGATGGGCGAAATAGCGATTTTTCAGTATCAGTGAAACGAATGATTGCGATTTTTAAATCACAGTGATTTTTTATGGCTATTGCGATCGCTAGCTATTTTAATAGCACAGAAATGTTAATAGTTAGGTCTAGTAAATGATGACCAATCAGTGTTGGTACATGTAGGGATAATTCCCTACCCGTATGGATTTCATTGGAAAAATGAGCGTAGGGAAAAGAGGGAAAAGCTTCATTTATTCGCTCGAAAATTGCCATATTTAACTTCGTTTTTAATTAATATTTGCAGCCATCTTTACTCGTTGATACAAATTTTGAAATAAAAAACTGAAACGCAAATAACGCGATCAAGCTAATCAAACTCCGTATTTGAAAATGTCCATTTAAAACAACCGTGGAAAGGTAATGAAAAAACGCAATATACATACAAGCATATTTCAAATTAAAAATTGTAAAATCACCCTTTCTACCATGATAGAAAAAATCACCATTCGCAACTTCTGTTGAGTTATTGCTACGTGTGATTTTCGTTCACAGCGAAATATCATGCGAGTAGAAAAATCACCAATCACTGAAATATGGTTTGGTAGTAGCAGTGACTATAAGCGGTTTTTAAATCACTGTGATAAAATCACCGGTAGTGAAATGTCGCTGACCGTTACTTCTCAGTATTGAAGCTAAATGCATACCTCTGGAGGCATCATGCGATTTTTAGATCATATGGCGGATGCCGGCTCTTCCTTTTCCATTAACTGAAATTTTGTCTATCAGTACGGTACTGACAAAATAATTCTCCATAGCAAATTTAGAATATTTCCAGAGATTTGCTATCCTTCCGGAGATTTTATTATGAAAGTTTTAGTATGTATGGGAGGCCTCCTTTTC
>NW_016158010.1:0-14872 GCF_001687245.7 Rhagoletis zephyria
CGAAAAATATTGATTTTCAAGAATTCCATACCATATCTACGAAAAGTTGATTTTCCCCTTATCAAATACATGGAAAACTTTAAACGCTTTGAGCGACCTCTAATTATTTTTTGATTTCAAATAAAAAATAGGGTTATATTTTTTCTACTGTCCCGCCAAAAGCGGTACGAATGGTTACCGTAATGATACCCTTATTGTTATACTACATTACACTGAATTTTTTAAATAATTTTTTGAAATAATCATATTTTTTAATTTCAAAGTCCTTTTAAAAAAAACGCAGTTTTACTATAATTTACCCATAGTTACGATAACAGTTTTCCATTCTACCAAAAGATGATCCTTTATTGTCCTCTTTAAACAAAAGCTAGGGAGAAGGCAGTGTTATAGAAACGAAAACACAATGCGAAATTTCTACGGAATTTTCTTAGTTTTTTTCGTCGTTCTTCTTTTAAGGCGGATTGAACGTTTTAGTTCTGAACGAAACGACGAATCCGCCTTTAAATTTTATAAGACATATTTTTCACTGTGTGGGAAAGAACTACTACAAATAGTACATACAAACTTACATATAAACGTGTGACCTATCTTGATAACGAACAACTTGGTCATAATCTCATAATGATCAAATTGAAAATCGCAAAACTATCTCCTCTTTGCAGGGGGCCGCCGTCAATGACTGAATCGGTCTTATCAGCTGGTCTATGAGTATTGCCATGTCATGGCAGTGCATATGTACATACATATAAAACAACAACTGTGGAAATTTTTAAATTGCATTTGTTTACAAAAAAAACAAAACAAACTAAAATACACACATACCTTTCATGTTGACAATGGCACGTCCAAGATCAGTTTAGAATCTAAACTTTAGATGAATATTTTAGAGATGTGCATGGCATGGAGTAGTGAATGCCGATTATTACGTGTACAAAGTTTTACAATTAAGTAAAAAATAATAATTGAAGACTTTTTATGAGTAGCACTATTTATTCAACGAATCAGTCAAAAAACGATATTTTTGAGCAATTGACCTGTTGAAAAAGTAAAAATCACAAAAGGTATTAATGATTATTTTTGATCGAAAAAAAAATAATAAAACTCACAAAACAGCGATTAAATATGATCGATCATTCTTGTTTGGAAAATTAAAAAAAAAGATATTTCTAATGATTTGAATCGATGATCGATTATTTTCGGTCCCAGCTTTTTTTTTGTATTTTTTTAAGAAAATTGCAAACTTTAAACGCGTCTCTTGAAAAATACCGTTTTTTGATTGATGATCGTCTTTTAGTAAATGAGCGGTATAACTTCGTCTAAAATATTTCGAAAATTCAAATAACATAGATCAATATTAGCTCTGATCCAATACTTTTCGTGTAAAATCCTGTAAAAATGTCAAACAGCAAAATTACTCTCTGAAATGAGAGTAAGAAGTGAGTAACAAAAAAAAAAACCGGGAACAAAAAAAAACATTTTTCCTGTANAACCCGTGAACGCTTGACACTTGACAGAAGAAAAAGTTCGGGTAAAATCTAGCAACTTCATTCTCTACACAACTCTCCAAAAATCGCTTTCATTTGCAGGATTTTTGGAGGAATTTGGAGTACGGGATCATTTTTCCTGTAACAGATGAAGGCCCTGGAAAGACCAGGTGGAGAAGGACTTGGAATTTCCCTTTGGCGTCAATTGGTAGAAAAGAAACGACTGGCGTGCTGTTTTGGACGCGGCCAAAATTAGGCGGTTGAAGTGCCAATAAAGCAGGAGACTGACAAAATATGTACGAAAACAAGAAGTGGCTAACCCTGTAAAATTGATCACTACTTTTTTAAATCTCCACGATATATAATCTGACTGTTTTAATTGTATTTACAGTAATGCATATTTATTATTCACATGCAATTGTATGAAGAAAAATACATATACAATTAATAAATGCTAAAAATAGAATTAATTGTTGTGCATTAATGATTTGCTAAAAAGAAAAGTTGTATATAGAGCAGAAGTAAATAAATATGTAGGTATTGTAGAAGTTGTGACCGAGTTTGCGTGGATGATAAGAGAGATAAGCAGATTTAGAGAGCGAGTTGCAATGGCGGCGTTCAACTTCAAGTGAACGCTGGGCAGCACGCAATGGATATTTGTATTTATTAAGTATGTATAAATATGTATGTGTGCGTTTTTAAAACTTAAGGAATGAAGCTAACAATGGCACTTATAAATTAATTTAATTGGATGCACACGCAATCACTGGTAACGCCCCGCATCATTGCGCATAGCAACGTTATTTGAACGCGACATCGGTGGAGTGTAGTCGGGCGCTGGGAAAGGTGACATCACTCCTGGAGTTGTAGGAGATGTAGGAATGCCATTCTCTCTAATCGATACTTGCTTGATGAGATTATTATTATTTGCAGTGTTGTTGTTGTTGTTGTTGTTGTTGAATCGCGGTGGTGGATACTGCTGGAAGGAGTCTATATTACGGAAGCGTGCACCCATTTCGGTAATATCAGTAGACATGCGTGCGGCTCGCGCCAAAGCTTCCTCATTCAATTCAACGGTAACGATCGAAGGATTGTCCGGCACAAAGGCATCATTCGCATACACTTTTGTGGTGATGCTGTAAGAGCATGAACAAAAAGTGGTAGATATAAGTAAACTATATATAACTTAGTTTATATAAAAAAAAATATATTAAAAATCGTCGGATGAACCTACGGAAAGTCCCGTGAATCGACATAAATGTCGAAATGCTCAAATAGTAGAGCTTGAGATTGAGATGGCCTTCAAGGCATTGAAAAGAACCTTTGAAGGAGCATACAAACGATACATTATTTCAGACAGCCAAGTATTTAGCACTTATTGGCATCAACAATAACAAATTCTAAGCTAGTTAGCAATAGGGATGGGTAAATTCGAGATTCGAATTCTAATCGAATTTTAGCTCCAAAATGGCGAATTTTTAAAATCGAAATCTGTGGTGCTAAAATTCGGATCAAATCGAATTTTGTAGAAAAAACCGAATTTCGTCATTATTTACAAGAAAGCAACTATTCGTTCTGACTAAATTTGGCATAACTGTATGTGGCACCACATTTGCCTGAGGGATGCACGGTTTCACTAAAGTAATTTCAGTGAAAAATAATTTTTTTCAGGCAGTTTCCATATTAAAATCAAGTAAAAAAATAATTTTTCACTTAAATTGCTTTCGTGAAACTGACTATAAGTTTAATACTTCCTCACAGTGAAATGTATTTACTGATTCAAATAGTTACACATTCCAGTTATATAAATAAATTCATAAAAAATAAATAAGATTTCAGATGCTCTAACCACTGTATCTAATATTACGTTCAAATTCGTGTTCATTTAAATTGAATTTGATTTCTTAAACAGGTGACACCCTCTTCGTACTAAAGTCTTCTTAATCATGTTTAGTTTGTGGAAGCCCTCTTAAAAATATTTTCGAAACAAACCTTTTTCCAACCTGCTCCGTTTGACACCCATATTGATGAAAACCTTTTAAAGGGGTGGCATCCCTTTTTTCAATATTTTCGAAATAAAGAATTCTTAAACATCTTTTGACATAATTTGTGAAGAACTGTTATTTGACTTTCAAACAGGTGGAAACCCTCTTTAAAATGTTTTCAAAATAATTTAATACTTCATTTAATTAATAATGAAATTTAATTAAATTTTTTAAATAGGTTACCATTCTATTAAAAATATTTTCGTAACAAAGCTTTTTTAAGTCTCGTTCATTCGGCATCAATATTGTGAAATCTCGTTGAACTTATAATTGAAAGTAGAATTGAACTTTTTAAGCAGGTGACTTTAAATTTCTAGACTGGTGGCAATGTTCACCAAAAATGTTTCTTAAAACCTTAACTTGTTAACTAAATTGATTTTGATGATTTTGATTTTTAAACATGTGGCAACCACCTTTAAAATGTTTTCGAAATAAAGTTTACTGAAATCTCTTTCCTTTTTCCTTTAACTTCTTATTTAAATTGAATTTAACTTTTTGAATAGGTGGCAACCCTCTAAAATAACATTTTTGAAATAAATCACTTTCGCTTGACGATCACATTGTTGCGATATCGTATTTAGCTTATTAGTTGACTTAAACTTTTTTAACAGGAGGCGATCCCTTTAAAAAATATTTTCGAAATAAATAGTTTTGTAACCCGTTTCGCTTGAAAAAGGTGGCAACTCTCTTCAAAAAATATCACATTCATAATATTATTGGATAAAAACAAAATTTATTAAAATTTGTAAATTATTAAATTTTTAATTTAAAAAAGCGCTTTCGCGATTGAATTCTGTATACCCTGAGCTTTGTGCTTCGGTGAAAATGTAAATGGTTTCTTTGGTTGACATTTAAGCCGTTTTCTTTTTGAAGAATACTTTTATTGAGAGAACAAACAACAACGCAATCTGTTTTTATTTTTATTTATTTTTTGTTGAAAACGCAAAGACTGCCGAAATGGATTTTTGACAATGAATTTAGCTGCTTGGTTTTATATTCTTCGACGGCAACTAAACCCTTTTTCCTAAAACCTGATTTTTTCTTCTAATTTATGCCAACAATATTTTTTTAGTTTAATCGAAAAATGCGACTTATCAAATTAGACCAAAAATACGAGTGAAGTTACAAAAATTCCCCCCAGCTGAAAATTGGTAGGATTGTTCAAAACACCATCATAAATGAAATCAAGAAAGTCCTCATCGATCCGATACCTGGAAAAAAGTTACTCGGGGTCAAAGGTCACAAAGACGAGGTTTTCACGATTTTCAGCAAAACGGTAAGTTTAGACAAAAATTGTATATCAGATAACTAGCTATAACAAATGTCTAAATACTTTTTGTCCTAAGAGCCACCGTTTCCGAGATATAACGATTCAAAAAGTTGGAAGTTCGGGTGTACGTGGCGTATGAGTAACACGCTTTACTGCTCGTATTTCATACAAAAAATCTTTGCGCATTTTCATTTGACCACTCATATTTCGTATTTATCCATCGATTTTCTTCATCAGTAACTTGATTTTTTTTGGAACTGATTTTTGTCTAAACTAACGAGTAACTTTTTTTCCAGGTATCGGATCGATGAGGACTTTTTAGATTTCATTTATGCTGGTGTTTTGAACAAACCTACCAATTTTCAGCTGGGTGGGAGTTTTCGTAACCGCGAATGTCTAAATTGACCGGACTATTAAAAAATTACAAGTATGGCAAAAGTCGCTCACACGGCGTGTACCTACAGTAAGTACTGTACTTACATACGCATATATGTATGTACATATCGTTACCTTAATATAGAACAGGGACCGTGAATTGCAGTTATTTTTTTCCCACAGTTAAACTTGGCCAGGTATTTTTTGAGTTCGAAATAAAGGTCTTTCCAGATTGTAAACAAACCGCTTAACCAAATTAAACAAATTTGATACCAAATGAAAGAGGACTTAAATAGCTTTTAAACAGAAATAACGATCGATGGTTACCACTTCTATTTATATATATTTATTTTTTTTTTTAATTTAATACAAAATAAATGCATATACCTGACTCAAGGTTTGTTCTGTGGTAAGTAAAATGATTTTTTTTTAATATTTTTCAATATCTGGCTTTCCTCGTTTAAATATTTCAGTTTTAAAGCTATTTGAGTTCTCTTTCAGTTGATACCAAATTTGTTTAATTTGGATAAGCGGTTTGATTATTATCCGGAAAGACTTTTATTTTCGACTTAAAAGTATCTGGCCAAGTTTAGCTGTTGAAAAAAAGTAACTGTTTCTTACGGTCCCTGATATAGAAAGCCCTTACCTAATTTTCATTCGAAATTCAGCTCTGTCCAAAAGTCAGTAGATTACTCACGAAATACTTACTTCAATCTAAAATAAACTGCTATAGCAAAAAACTCGTTTCTGTATTTACAAAAAATTTTTAATTAAAAATCGCAGCTGAAGAACTTTAGTTTTTATAAAGTTTTAGAACTACTATGTGAAAAAAAAAACAAAAATGTTAGATAGGCCATTTCCATATTAGAGTAACGGATATGTATATACATATGAAGGTAGAAAAAGAATCGTGCCTATGAAAACCACACCCGCCCCTGGCATTTACTGGAAATTATTTATTCAGTATTAAATTAATATTTTTTAAATAATGGTAAATGTGTAGTCATAAAGTCTCGGTAACAATTTTCAATGCGTATTCCTTTTTTGTGGATTTTTTTGAAGATATTTTACTACTTTCAATGGAAATCGACCCATCTGTCTATTCTATATACAAATATAATATGCGAAGGGATTTTTTGTCCAGGTCATCAGATCTGCACCGTTCGTCCGATTTACAAAAATGAGGTGTCAAAATAAAGGGCTTGGGCTGTAGATGAGCTTTTTCGAAAAGAGTTGCCACCTGTTAAACAATTAAACTCTAATTATTTACTAATCAGTGCCATTATAATCTGCACCGTTTGTTCGATTTTCAAAAGTGGTATCAATTTAAAGGGCTTAGACTGTAGAGTTGCAGCAAGGTTTTAATTTTTCGAAAGGAGTTGCCACCTGTTAAGAAATTAAGCTCAAATTATTAAAAAAGTTAAATAAGTTGGTACAATATGGGTATCAACCGAAGTGGTTTTGAAAAGGCTTTATACCTCAGCTACGTGTGGTAGGGTTGCCACATGTTTAAAAAATCTAATTCAATTTTAATTAAAAGAATTAGGTAAGCGAATAAGGTATCACCATATGGGTGCCAGAAAAAAGAGGTTTAAGAAGGTACTAGTTTGAAATTATTTTGGACAGAGTTGTCCCCTCTTTGAAAAGTGAAATGAAACTTATGGAAAATTTGTTGGCGTTTTGAATAGTGTTTCATCCTGTTTAAAAAGTTAAACTTAATTTTCGCGTTTTAACGTCATGCGTGTTCACTAGTTTTACCTATTCTTATAACATCTTTAATAACATAGCCATATTTGTTTTATTCGGGACTTTTATTTTAATGAAATGGTCGTTCTAGATCTCTCTCACTTTGGGTTAGGTTAGGTAAAGGATATGAGGATCACGCTATTACGCGTGGAAAAATGTTGAATTGCGAAAAAGGAAACGGATGAAATAAAGATATGTATGTACTTACGTTTGCTCCTCATAAGCATTGATGGGTGGACGGTCGTTGAGTGTGTCATCCGAAGCCTTGCGCGGCATGAATAAGGTATCCTGTAAGTGATTAAAATAAAGTGCATTAATAAAGTTGTCATGAATTTTAAATGAAATCAATTATTTTTAAAATAAAATTTAATTGAAATAAGAAATTATCAAAATAAAATAAATAAAGTAGAATAGTTTAGAAATGATATCAAATTAAACTAAACATAAAACATGTAAATCGCACTACATTTGCAAAACAATGAACAAGTAAATTTGAGGCGTAGGAATAAAATCATATGAGTTAATCATTTCTTCAAATATGTGTATGTATGTAGATAAAACAAATTTCTTAATGAATAAAAAATAGAAGAATCAAAAAATACAAATTCACCCGTCTCCATTGTTATCGATGAGCTGTCGAAAATACGTGATAATAAAAAAAATTTATCGCTAATTAATTTGCGCCAAAGTTAAGGTCTTAATCATTTGTGCAAACGATCGAAGAAAGTACACCACGTAGACGGCGGGTATTTGGAAACAAAATATTTTTAGGTAGTTAAGTACATATGTATGTACACATACATAGCTATTCAACTGTATGTACATACATAGTACAAATCGTCGTTTAAATTACAAAACCGCGTATCAACAAAATGCAAAATCGTCTATGTGAGCATAAATTATTTTCTAGAGAGTAAAAATCTCAAAATTCAAAATAGTTCTCTTCTTTATAAAGCAATATATTTCAGGACGAATGGATTAGGATTGAGCCAAGAGCTTGTGTGAGCATATCCAATGTTTGGCAACAAATGTCAATTACGCGGTTTTGTACTTTAAACGACGATATGTATGCATGCATACTATGGTGCATCACTCTCCATACAAAAAAAGTCGGTACTGATATACCATGGGAATTATGAAATCTGATAGATATGTATATTTTACGACTTCCGCCAAAATATTTCAGAAAAATATAACAATTTACACAAGCTGGACCGATTTCAAATTACCGCCAAAATAAATAAAATTACTTGTAAAAAATATTTTTTCCTAACATTTTTTCCGAAATATTTTAGCGGAAATCTTAATACATTTTATGATTCCAGTGGAAAAACCGCATTATTATTATTATTTTTTTTTTGTGAGGTACTTTAATGAATATATGTAGTAAGCGGGTATGTACAAATATAGTGCAAATAAATATGTCTACGAAAAATGTAAATATTTATCATTTAACAAATGTTTTATCAAAGTTTTGTTTTTGTCTTTTCCTTTGTTCATACTTCTTTCAGATAGGCAACCGCTTAATTGTTAGTAATTACCAAAATGTTTTCATAAAAAAAAATTCTTAACAAATGACGTCACTAATAATTTTAAAAATGGCAAGACGTTTATAGTTCATGTTCATAGTGTTATCACGCGATATACATAAATATTTTGTGGTCAAAGTACAAGTCTCTTAAAAAGTTAACTAAATAAAAAAGTATTGGACAAGAATTAATTTTTATCGCATCCAACAAAGGGTTACAGAGTACCTAGTAACGATGAAATCGATAAGTTAAAAGGACGGTGGCGGCATGCCATCACTAACAGCAATACAATACTAGAGTTCACTCTTTGATGCGAAACTGTTTGCGTTTGAGCGAAAGTGCGAATTTCGTCAATTTTTGCAACAAACATATGGCACCCTTTGGCGTCGTTTCGCACAAACGCACAGCAAAGCAACAAAACAAACGCTAATTTTTGCCGTTCGCATTTTCGCACCAAAGAGTGAACTCTAGTAGTGTTTCGAAAAACGGTTTTATTTACATACATACATATATTTCTAGTCATACTCACATTGCTGTCTCGATCGGTGGCCATGGGCATTACAAGCGCTAGCAGATAACACATTAAACCGAAATTGATAAGCCATAATACGAATCCTTTTAGTGAGATAATCATCAAAGATACAGCAGCTACTGCCGCAGCCACTAACTGAGCTGCTTGTGCATTAACTTCCCCCGCATTTATCGTAGACAAATTGTAATTATAAGCGGCAAGATTGAATTTACTATAATCAATGCCAAATATTATGCCCAAGCCTAGATCCATCAAGTTGATGCAGAAAATTGTTACGAGCCAGGCACTTACGACGTGACCACTAGACTTGACGTTGTCTTTTCTCACAACTGAAATAACATACATACATATTTATATTTTAATTGTATTATGGTGAACTGTTAATGTTAGATAGGCACTTACATATCAACAGCAACAGCGATGTAATGAACCAACACACCGCCACGCCTAGGTAAACACAATCCCAAATCAGCACATCTTCTGGTGTTAGTATAGTCTCAACTGATTTGATAATCGTTGTATCGAATTGTTGATAGTCGGCAGGTATGCAGTCGCCTTTGAAGTATAGCGTGTAAAAGGCATATTGTATTACCGATCCAAATGAAAATATCGGATTAACCGGCATATTGCAGGTGTATGCCAAAATTCCCATAATTGTGAGGCCAATCCATATTAGTGACTGAAACTGTAAAGAGAGGACATGTGAGAACGTATGTATTTAAGTTGAGAAAATCGTGCATAACGGGCCTAACTTTGTGTTGTCTTAGGTTTATAAAAAATGAATGTCGCTCCTTTTTAGGCAGCTGCCATGGCATGGGCTAGAAATTAAGACCCAAGCTAGGACCTAAATTTATGCTACAAACTATGTATGTACGTATATTAGCTTTAGACTTAACTCATAGCATAGACAGACGGCAGCGTGTATCTGCATTAACGGCAAAGTTGATCTCATCTAAATTGTACCCTGACAGATGGCAGTAATGCGGATTAAGCGAGGTCGTGGGATCGAATCGTACGCCAGTAATTTTTTATCCTACTAATATTATAAATGTGAAAGTTTGTGAGTGGGTGTGTTTGTTTGTAGCTCTTTCATGGTAAAATGGCTGGAGGTATTTTAATGAAATTTGGCATACATATAGGCTATGATGACCTTGATTAACATATAGGATATTTTTTGAAGGGGGTTGCCACTTTTTTCAAAAGTTAAAACCAACTGTTTATCAAAGTTAGATAAATTGTTACCACTATGTAGGTGTCTAAACAAGAGAAGTTTAAAAACCATTTATCTTATTATTTTTTAAGAGTGTTGCCACCTTTTTATAAACATAAAATCAATTTAATTAACGATTTAAATCAAATATTTTAGTATGGGCACCAAATGGGAAAGGTTAAGGACAAATATGTTGCTAAACATTTTTAAATAGGGTTGCCACCCGTTAAGAAATTCAAATACAATTTAATTAAAAGGCTAAACGAAAGCTTTCTTTCCAAAATATTTTTGAAGAGAGTTGCCACCCGTTTTGATATTTAAAACCGTTTTAATCAAACCTACTAATATTATAAATGTGAAAGTTTGTGAGTTAATGGGTGTATATGTTTGTTGCTCTGTCATGCCAACACGGCTGGATGTATCTAAATGAAATTTGGCTCCCTTATAGGCTATGACTTGGATAAACATACAGGATATTTTTATGAAGAGGATTTCCACTTTTTCATAAGTTAAAAGCAAATATTTGTTAAGTTAGATGAAATATTACAAAAATGTGGGAGTCAAAAAAAAGGTCAAAAATATTTTTGAAGAGAGTTGTCAGGTTTTCATAAACATAAAATCAATTTAATTAAAAATTTAAATCAAATATTTTAGTATGGGTTTCAAGTGAGAAAGGTTTAAGACAAATATAAATAAATGAAATAGTTATATACGTGCGGTTCAATGCTATCGTCAAGTTCTCTTAGTGGCATCTAAATAGTTTGATAAAGGAACAATCTGGATGAGACTTACAGCGCAAATCTGGCAACTGTCTTTCAACTCAACGTAATTGTTCAATTCAATGCTGGAAGCTATCTTTTGAAAACTCTTTTCTGTCTTTCGAAAGACTAATTAAACGATCTGCTAACGAGCAGGCCTTCTATTTGTCCTTTAGCAATAAGTTTTCAAGAAAATTTAATAAAATAAAATAGACACAGTTTTCTTTATAAAAGAATTGAATTAAAAATTAAAAAGAAAATTAAATTAAATAAATATGTAAATAGAATAAGTTTCAAAAAATAAAATGTGAAAAACTAAATATTTTTTTCTTTTCAAAACTAAGTCTAAAAATTTTAAAGAAAATCAAATTAAAAAATGATTAAACTAAAAAAGGAAAATAAGTTCCTAAGGATTAAATGAAACTTAAGAAAAACATTTTTTGAACAATAAAATTTAAAAATTAAAACTAAATTAAAAAACTAAAATGAAAAAAGAAAAAATAATAAAATTTATAAAAAATTAAATGTGATTAAAAAACTATTTTTATTTTTAAAAATTAAAAGTAAATTAAGTAAAAAATAATGAAAAGAAAAAAAAAAATCCAAAAATCAAATGTGATTAAATATATATATGTACATATGTATATATATTTTTCTTTTTTAAGGTACAAACAAAAATGTTTCTTTTTCAATCTCAGCAAGACAGACTGTTTTAATTTACTTAGAAATAGGGGATTCCAAACGCAACTCTTCCCTAGATTGGAGGTATTCGCCTTGGGTCAAGTATATACTTGGACCTTATAGGAGCTGCCCTCATTGCTATTAGTAGTGTATGGCAAAGTCAGCTTCCTCTCTAGGTCAGGGATCTCCGACTTTTTCACGGATGGATCGGAAATAGATGGAAGGGTTGGTGGTGGGTCTACTACCATGAAATCTACATAAAAATCGAAAAGTGACTGCCATAGAAGAACTTGTAGACATACTGCAAATGCAGGAATAACAAATTGGCGAGAAGGGTAAGGAGCGAATGGGGGCGCCATTGACATTCTTTTACAGATGTGCCTCATTTACGCTCAACGAACTTTGAACGAAAAATAAGACCTCAACAATTGCAAGCTTCTTCTGGCACAGCTGGAAATGAGGCGGCCAAAGGAGCTTATTACGCAGGCAAAGGCTCTGCTTCTGATAGGGGATATGAAAGAAAAGTGCAATTAATCCTTACAGCCTCAGTACTTTATACTGGCATGCCCATCTTTTTTAGGTTTAATCAATTTTTTCAACATTCAAGGCTAAAAGCTCAATAATCCCCAAACTTGTTTATAACTGGTGGAGTATTTGTTTAAATTAAAACTATGCTCTTCTATTTTAAGTATCCGACAAATAAAAAATGTAAATATTTTACTTATCGAAGCATGGCATGGCGTACCGGTACTATGTACTTGAATTAATAGTATTAGGTAAATAGTAAGTCATTTCGCTTCTTTTGATAACAATGTAAACATTAAATGTGTAAGCAAAAAGTAAACAAATAGATAATAACAGAGGTATTATACATTTCATATAACTTCTGTGAAATTTTGCAGCGTTTAATTAGAGATAAAAATCTGATTAGCGGAAACAAGTACATACGAAAACGAGGCATGATTCATACTCTTAATAAATGAGATGACTCAATTTTTTTCAGCCTTGTCAACTACTAAACATTATTTCATTCCCCCGGGCAATAAGTCTTTTATCCAGCAAAAGGGAAGTACAAAGCGATTCAAATATATTTGCCACGATTATGATTGCACTACGTCAGCTAAGGAACGAATTTCTGTCATACTTTGGCGTTGTGTCTACTTCTGTGTAATTTTTCATTCTGAAATATAATGCTCGTACTTATATTCAACAACAAAGTTTTTGAATTAATATTTACATTGGCAGATAATTATCAGCATAATAGCATAGATATGTATGTGATTACATACTTTTATTTATCACTGTCATAATAATTTCAGCAATTATGCGCAAGTAAAATATGATAGAAGGATGGAATATAATTTAATTGAAGTTGAAAATGGGAAAAGATTGGATTTTGTGACAAAATACTTCATTTCACCATCTGTTTATTTAAAATTATGATGCTAGTAAAAGGGTAAAAAGACTTTAATTCAAATAACAGCTACACCTTTATTTGCAATAACAATAACACCGTGCGATAGTAAATTTTTCAGACTAAAAAATGAATATATTTGCGAGACTATGGGTAAATTTTAGTAAAACCATGATCTTAGGTTTTCTTTAGCGACTTTGAAATTTAAAAAGTATGATTATTTCAAAAAATTATTTTTTAAAAAATTCAGTGCATTGTAGGGCAACAATAAGAGTATCATATAAAATAAAAAATTCTGTAGAATTATAACACAATAAATTCTTTGGTGCATAAGGACGAATGGGTATGGAAAATGTCCTTTACAAATTTTGTCCTTAAATATCCTTGAAAATTTGCAAAATTTTTTTTTTTAATTATTGTTTGAAGACTAATATACGACCTCATCATCGAATTTCGTCCTGCAAGCTTTATTAACTTAAAAAGATAAAATTTATTAAAAACGCATTTTCACTGATTTTTTAAAATAATTTTTTGAATTAATCATATCTTTAAAATTTCAAAGTCCGTTGAAAAAAAAAGCCTGACGTCAGAGTGAAAAACTAAAAACGCAGTTTTACTATATTTGGCCCAAAGTTAGCACATCGTGTGTTTTGATTTTTTTTTGGTTTTTGTCGCACGGTTTAATTATGTCCAAACTATCTGAATTTGTTTTCCTAATATTATTTCTACAACTTTCTCAATTTTTAACTGATTTTGGACTTTGATAGCTTTCCGAATAGGAAATATCAATGAAAATCGGGCATTATAGTAAACTAATTGGAAACGTCTCGATTTCTGTGATTGGGAATAAAACAATCCATTTTTCCTATATTTCACGCACTTCCATACTCTCCCGGCTGTGCGTGGCCACTAAATTTTATCCGTTCGCCACCAAATTTTGTATTGGAAGCATAAGGGCTAAAAGGAAACTTTTTCTTGCCGGGCGATTGGAAATTCACTTTTAGGAGCCAGTCTATCGTATATATATTTGCAATATTTGATAGTAAATTATATATAGGTACATAAGGAAGGGATGTGATACAAATTTAGGTTTTTTACTCCACCATGGACCGATGGACCGTGGAGTTATTACGATGGGGACGGTGGGTCGCCAGTGGCAACCACTGTATTAGGGCATTCAATCCCGGAATTCCGGAAACTTTACCAGCTCCACGATCACAATATTTTTACTGATTTATTTACATACACAAACCGGCAAGTTTTAGAAGACGAGTGAATACAAGCGCATTTGACATGAAGTAATCCCAATTTTTAATTTGGGTTATGTCCCTCCATATATAGGGACAAAGAGCCAATTTTTTTCCTTGGGGTTTTGTAAATTTTTATAAAGTGCCGTAACACCAATTGCGATAATGTCACGTCTGAGTGTAAAGCATATTTTGCAGCTCTCAATAAAAACAAAAAAACGCACACAAAAACACGCTCAAGAAATGTAAAATAAATTTTCTATCAAAATTCCTCAAATCCGTTAGCACCTCTCAAAACAAGTGCTCTTATATTTATGTACATACAGATTTTTTCAAGAAAATGTACAGCAACGGCAAAATACTTTTTCAATCGACAGAAGTAATGAAAAATATTTATTGTAATTTTTGTTTAGAGCTGGAAGCTAAGCTTAAAATATGGGAAAATTTATATATTGAATTTCGCCTCTTCTTTTTATATAAAACATTATTTTAATATTTATTTAGTAAAAATATCTATTGTTATTTTTAAATATAAAACGAAAACCTACCAAAACTCATTTAAAAATACCGAGAGGAAAAAA
>NW_016158010.1:14897-32107 GCF_001687245.7 Rhagoletis zephyria
ATCTACCAATTTTGATAAGAAGTGTAATTACTAAAGGCGGATCTCCATAGCAGGCGTATACGTATGCGTGCGTTTGACAGAAAAATTTGAATATACAAATTTTATCAGCACCTACATATAGCAACGCATGAAAATTAATAAATTGTATGAATTTTGATTTCTAAGCGTAAATGTCAAACGCACGCATACGGATACGATGCTATGGAGGTCCGCCTTAACAAATTAAAAATCATGAGCAAACACTCCAAATAATTATCAATTAATCATAAAAAGCAAGTTTCCTGATAAAGCACACAAAATAAATTCCTCAGCCACAAATTTGCCGACAATTTTATCACTAACCAAAGTTCTTTTATAAAACGAGCACATGTGTGTTTAAGAATTTTCGAGTGTGTATTTACAAATGTTTGCAAAAGTACACATGTGTACGCACTTCCAAAGCGTGCGCGGATACGTGTGTATGTATGTATATGTACATATATTTTACCTTAACATAGAAAGACCCTATCTAAAATTTTTGTTTCTTTCTTGCGCCAATTTTTTTTTTAAATAAAATTCATGAAATGATATAACAAATCTTTTATTTTAAAATTAAATCTTGTTATAATATAGTTTTAAAAACCAAAAACGAATATAATACCTTCAGAGGGTAATAATAAACAACACAAATCACTTATATAATAGTGATGTATAGACAATTTTTTTTTTAAATACGGATAATTTTTAAAAATATTTGTTTCAAACATTTTGCAATATAACTGCGCAATTATGAAATTTATTATAATTCATATTAATTGATTAATCGCACAATCTGCTTTTAAGAGCAAATGTTAAATCTGTTTTTGATAGACTTTTTTGAGCTGATTACGAATCCATAATTATAAACATTCCATCACGTACAGATTTTGAGAAAATCATGGCCAAAGTGTCAAAAAATCGGTTTTTTTTCAATATTTGAGAAGCTCGAGCAAAGAGTAAAAATGTGGTAGAACCTTCCACTTAGGCTTAACTTAAAGCTAGAACCCTAGGCTACTGCCCCTGCAATTTAGGGATTGTAGTCGAAAGTTCAAGCCTTAATTTAAGCTTAAGTGGAAGGTTCTATCACCTTTTGTTTAATTGCGGCAGGGACTCAAACTTCGCCAAAAGTCAAATTTTACTGCTCAATAAATGACTATAAGTGACCGTAAATTCAATGTGCAGGAATGGTATTTTCAAGGATAGTAGTCGAGGATTCTTGCTTTAATCTAAGCCTAAGTGGAAGGTTCTACTCCTTTTTACTCTTTGCTAGAGCTTCTCAAATATTGCAAAAGCCCGATTTTTTGACACTTTGACCTCCAGTTTCTCAAAACCTGTACGTGTTGGATCCTTTGTACTTACGGATTCGTAATCAACACAAAAAAGTCTATCAAAAATAGCTTTAACATTTGTCGCACCAACATTTTTTTCATTTTTGTTGGCCTGTGTTATAATGTGAAGGCTTCTTTACTTATATTTCCAAACATTTTATTGCCTGTTGCTGTTTTTTCACTCCGTGTAAGCAATTATCCAAAATTCTTCAGAGTCGGATGGAATGTTATTCCATGGGAAAGTTGAAAGATTTAAATATTCCGTTTCCGCTGATTTTCTTTCCTTCAAAGTCAAATAGTGAATTGGCAGGTCCCTGAAACTCGCCCTCTTGTGATTCACACGCTTTTCTGGTGACAAAATCAAAGCATTTTTTTTAAGTATTTAATTGACTAGGTAATCGTTTCAAAAGTTCTTCGATTAGGGTGATTAAACATTTTTGACAGTCTTTTAATATGCTTCTTAAGTCAAGTTTTGTATATTTTTGTAATTGGAAAACAATTTTTTGAAGAGAAAAAATCGCAAAAAATCGCCAAATAGGCGCTAAATCGCGAAAGCTGGACACTCTGCATGGCATGTCTATATTAGGGTAACGATATATGTATATTAGAGGGCTGCATGAATTCATTCAAAACGGCTTATGAATTATTCATATACAAAACGAATGAATGATTTTGGCTTAACATTTTTTTTGTAATTTGAGTGAATACCTGTTCTGATATATGTGTCGACACAACAATAGGTTTATTCGCGTATTGATAGTTTTTGATGATCACCTCAAATTCACTTGCTGCTGGGTGCAGTGCTATGGCAATACTAAAATGAATGTAACCGTCAACCGGCTGGGTACAATTGGCTAAACAGTGAATGTTTTGTGATCTACTGACGAAAATGCGGTCATATTATAGCTATATATATGAAATGAACGAGTTTTGAGTCTAACATATTGACCAACGACCTCTTGGAATTTAAAAAGTTAACTATGTATGTATAAAGAAGAAGTGACTGGAAAAACGCTCCACAGCCACTTTGAGGGTCGGGAATTTGAACCTTTGCAGGGACAGTGCTGATAATGTAATATGAAATAGGCTTTAAACGGTTGCGAAAAGGAAATCTTGAGTCTTTTAAGGCAGTACCCAGTCAAGACACCCATCAGAATCTCTTAAGATATTACCTTGTTTGCATCTGGAGCTGCGATTACCCTACACCGGACGAGAAGACCGGAAAGACTTTACAAATTTGAATGTTGACGGTTTTGCCCACCACTCATTTAAATTTAAATTTTGATACGGATAAAAATACCGAATAGTGATAGTCCTGGAACTATTTTATCATCACTCGATCGTTTTAGCCTTGGTGCATTGCTTACAAACAATGTTCCAAAAGTTTCACTGAATCTCCAAATAAGGAAGACTTGTGCTTTCAGTGCTTTCACACCTTTTCTTTGCTTGAAATACTTACCAAGCCGAGTATTCCAGCCCATAGTGCAGCCGTACGCAATGATGGGAATTTTTTTATATGATTTCGCCTGTCTCGATCGCCGTAGCCACCTGCCATTATAACTTGCCACTTATCGCAAACACCAATTTGTCTTAGAACACTTATTCACCTATGCGTATAAAGTACGTTTATTTACGTATGTATGTATTTGAATGAAGATGGGACGGTACTTAAACTTAAAATTCAAACTAACGTCAACCGAAAAGTAAAAGTACGACCCTTCGATTAATATTCACTTTCAATTTCTTCGTTATTTCGCCGAATAATCACACTAATCACAACCGTGCTTTCCCTAATCGTTGGCACTAAAAAAAGATAAAATATTTAATGGAACTAAAAATTATATAAATTTGGCAATTTTTTTATTCGTTCGTTTCGATTACGCGCGATTCATTACTCCATATTTGTAATGGAGGTATTGAGTAACTTGAATGGCTTGACAATATTTATCGCACCGCTTTTTTCACCCGCCCGTTTCCTGTACTATTCTGTTCTACGCAACATACGCCACCCAACAACAACAATGACTGAAATTTAATTAAAAATAAGAAGAAAAAAAATCGCGTTTATTGTACTTTTTCGTAGCGCGTTCGTTTTTGGACTGTTACTTGTGTGGCGGTTTTTTCCAGCCCACAGCCAGAGGTACAGGTGAATTACTGTGTGCCAACTGCCAATGAGCCAAAAAAATAATTACTAGAACCTGCAATAACTTTTATTGAGCAACAACATAGACTATTTGTACTCATACATGGGAGAGGCTCTCTAAAAAAAAAAAAGTTTTAGGCATTGCAAAATATGGGTTGGTTGACAGATTTACTAGGTGCCCACATGTACGTATGTACATAGGTACGTACTTAACATACTTCTATAGAAATAAAGGGTGTTCCACTCTCAATAAAGAAAGCAAATATCCTGTCAAACCTTTGGTAACCTTATTCATAGATTCTGCCCCTCTCCTTGCTCCCGTATATAAGGATCAGAAAAGGCATTGCTGTATAAAGCAAGACTCACCGCTCGAGGCAAAGTCCTCCTATTTTTGATTGACTGTCTAGTGCTAATTACGTATCCGCACGTACAAAGTTTCTATCGGTTCCAGATTTTGAGAAAAACTTGGTCAATGTGAAAAAAATCGCGTTTTTGGCAAAATTTGGGTAGCTCTGGCTTAAATTAAAACCTGAGCTCGGCAACCCGGGCTGTGCGGGTGACCCGGAGAGTACTTTCCTAGCCCTGCTGCTGGAGAAGTCTCTACAAAATTTTTTTTTGCCTTCGGCGGGATTTTGTATAGTCCTTTAATAATAATAATAATAATAATAATAATAATAATAATAATAGATTGGCATTTACACATATGTTAGCGTTTCGCCGAGCTTTCCCTCCGATTTGGGGCGTGCGCCTTGATGATGTCACACAAATGGGGAGAGACCTACAGTTTTACGCCGACTCCGAATGGCGTTGTATTTTTATGAGAAGCTGTTTTTCATGGCAGAAATACACTTGGAGGTTAGCCATTGCCTTCCGAGGGCCAATCGCTGTTAGGAAAACACCTTTTTTCTATATTTATTTTGCGGTAGTGCTTTGACCAGAGCTTGAACATAGGCCCTGCGGAATGGAAGCGCGCACTGCTTACAACTACACCACAGCGGCCGCCGCTTTAGGTTCTGTTTATACGCTTTCCGGTGTTGCTCACTTTTGAAAGCCGTGACTAAATTTAAGGGACTGCTTGATAACTGGGCAAACTCGATTTAACGCCTTGCAGCATGTGGCCGTAAACCGGTCGGCCAGTTCCTCTGGTGTGAACGGAGTAAAGTTTAGGGTAGAAGTTTTTCTAGCTCTCGACTATATATGCAAGTACACACCTAAATGCCAGTCTGTATTTCTAATGTGTCTAATCTTATTTGGTGGTCCTTCTGTTCAGTCTGGCCTATGTCCAATTGGATATGTCGGTGATCGGAAAAGGAGTGCTCCTGAAGAACCGTCCAGTTCGGTATTACCTCCTCCACATCCTCCGAGACCCGAGTGACAACTAGTAGCTCGTGTCGATTTTTGGTGATAAAGGTGGGGTTAATACGGAAGTCGAAAAGTGGCTCACTCCTTTCATTGATGTCGCTGCTTCCCCACGTTGCATTTGCATTTGCATCACCTGCGAAGGTGAGCGCTTCCTGTCAGTTCCCTATTAGCTTTTTGACATACGGCATCGTTAGCTGTTGCCCTCCTAAGTATCGCGATTTACCCACGTATCGTCGTGAGGTCCCTTGGCTGAGTGCTATTAGAGTCATGTGCTTCTAGCCACGTGCATCATAGAAGTGGTTTCCTGTTTCTCCTAGGATTGGCAAGTGCTCTATTAGCCAGCAGTGGCAGTAAAAAAGTATGCAACAATTCTTACTTTGTACCTTATAAGGTGAAGGCTTCTTGGTGACAGATTTAGCCCATCCTTTACCTACCGCACTTGCCCAGCCAATGCTGCACTTCCTTCTTCATTCAGATATATATTATAATTTCGCCTAACGGAGCTTCATGGCAAACCGATGAAGGGCGCTCGCGAAGGACAGCCCAGAATATCCGATGGCTCATAACCTCACTGTGTCGCGTTACAAAAATTAGGAAAAGTGAATTCAAAAAGTAAAGGCAATTCCACATCAACTTTAAGGGAAACTCGTATGCTTAAAGATGAAAAGCGTCGGCCTACTGGCAGAATTTACGTCGATATTGTTGAGTTGACAACGAAACATAGGAAAAAGCAACAACAGTTTATATGAGGCTTACATAGCTCAGTGATCTATTAGACCACTGCCTTTGTAGGTAGGAGTTCAAATCCCAGTGAGTTCGATGAAGAAGTCTGATGAGAAAGTGTAGTGATCTCCGAAATAACTTCTATCGCTGTAAATTCTTGTTGTTTTTCGAATAAAATTGCTGTAGACGTTTTATTGTTTGCCCTACTTTTCTGAAAGAGAAAGCTAACTCGCTATTGAAAAGGGCCCTTCTAGTTTGTATACTACAGACTCCGGCTCCGATGCTATGACCAATCATCGACCCTTCAATATACCTTCTGATGTTTGGTTCCTTCTTTGTTCCAGTTGATTCCTTTAGGAAAAATTCCTTAATGTTATGTGTTTATGTTTAGTTTCAGAAGGTCCAGGTTCACAAACCGAATGCGCAATCTTTCCTCTGGTTGTATAACCATGGAACTGGATGGGTGTAGTAGCTTCTGATTACCCAAATATCGTCCTAAAATGAGTAGAGTCCATTTCTTGATTATAGTGTCCAGAGAAGGTAGATCTATGCTGAAGCGCGCCGAGAGCCTCTGTTTTTCTTATTGAACCAGTGACGTCCACGCAGGCTACTAAGTCATTTGAGGTTGCTGGACTTGGACTGCATTGACTTCGTTTCAGGTTTCTTCCACGAATCTGACTCTTTCCTGTCCTAGATTAGATTGACCTCTCAGTAAATAGAGATATGTATGTTACAACAAATCCGATCTCTCTAAAGTGGCTTCCTCTAATAATCTTCCTTAGTCTTAGGCCGTGAATCATTTCTGATATGTCCATGGAGTAACTAATGTCTATCGAGACGAAATTGCACTTAACATCTTCTACACAGCTGATCAAGGGCTTACGTGTGGATACTTTCAAGGGATGTATTACATTGTTATACTCCAGCCTGCTGAAGTCAAAAATGGTCCAAGTTCATAAGAGAACATTTTGGCCACGAAAAGTTTAGAAATCGGAGCTTTTGGTCGGAAAGCGATAATACAGATTGGAAATGAGCTGTGACTCTAACTTAGAAAACGATAGGCATAAGAGTTGGTACAATATATTTGTATGTATGTAGTTATAGTCGAAATTTCCGGAACTTTCAGAATATAAACGACCTCGATTAAAAAAATTTGACTTACACTTGGACTACCCTGTATTTATAAGTTCACTATATGGGTATTGTCGTTTAATTTTCGCTCAATTGCACCCTTTTCACCGCTATTAGCCAAGTAGAAACAATTCATAAAGCGGGTGTACTTTTGTATGTATGTATGCTAGAGTGGTTCGTAAAATATCAACATCTGCATTTTGCAAGAGGAACTCTTTATTTTGATTTACGTACCCAATAAAGACCTTCATGAAAATTTAAAAATTAAAAAAAAATGTTAGGGGCTTACAAAGCCTTAAAAAAATTTAAATTTTTTTAAATCGCAAAAATTCTACACAGTTTTGACTTGAAGTATGATAAATTTGCATGTTAGAGAAACTTATTCAGTTAAATTCATAAATTCGCTGAGTTATAGCTGGTCAAAGTCAAAATTTTGTCCAATTTTTACGATAAAAAAAAAAATTTTTCAAAAACTTAATTTTTTTTGTTAATTTTTAAATTTTCGTGGATGTCTTTATTTTGTACGTAGAACAAAATAACGTAGTGCCTCATGATGTTGCTATTTTTAAATACGACCGTAAAATTTATTATATTTTAAGGCATCCTCCAAAATATTTCTTAAAAATATTAAGATTTACATGAGCTGGACCGATTTGAAAATACCTCCAAAAATGGAGTTTTTTATGAATAAAAATAGTTTCTTAAAGAACTTCCTGAAAAATCAAAGGACAAAACAGATTAAGCTTAAAAAATCTCAGTTTTATGTATTTTGCTTAATAGTTTTGCTCATATATTCAAATTAATTATTAAATCTGCATAAAAATATTTAAAAATATTTTCAACGGAATCGTAATAATGAGATTTTTGATGCTGTTTTTTTACTTTTTTCAAAGATTGATTTACGAAAAACTTGAATAACTGTTCCAAAACTATTCTGATCTAGACTTATGGGATCTCAGTAGAAAAATATTTCCCCACTATTTTTATTTCTGTCCAAAAAAAAAGTCATTCGTGTCGCAATTTCTTTCCTACCTATATCTTTCAGCCTTTGAATAAATTTATTAGCAAAGAAAAAAGAGGTAAGAAAATACCTTTCCAATCATACCTCACAAGTCTATATCGGAAGAGTTTAGGTTCAGTTATTCAAGTTTTGCTTATACCAATCTTTAAAAAAATTTAAAAAACAGCATCAAAAATCTCATTATTACGATTCCGTTCCAAATTTTTTTAAACTTTTTAAAAATATTTTTATGCAAAATTCTTTCAGCTTAAACCGTTTTGTCATTTGAGGCGATTTTTCCAAAAAAATCTTAAAGAAACTATTTTTATTAATTAAAAGCTCAATTTTTGGAGGTATTTTCAAACCGGGTCAGCGCACGTAAAACTTAATATTTTTCCGAAATATTTTGGTGGACGTCCTAAGAATATAGAATTTAGAATTCCAATGGAAACACAGTACCGTTTTTTTTTTTTTTTTGTATGGGGAGTGATGCAGTCTAATGTACATACTACATTCAAACGTACGTAGTGGTGGTGGGCTGATGACGCTTATAGAAAATAATTTCTCAGTTGTTATGTTATCAGCGGAATGATGTTATCAGCGCTTATCAGTTCTCTGTGTTGTGGCACCACAATTGTTGTTGACCTTATCGATAAATTATTTTTTTCAGTTTACGCGCATATAAATTTAGTACCGAAGAAGAAGTTATACTCACGTTGATATATTTATGTACATACTCATAAAAGCCAGCATCTGTTAAAATATTTGTTATCAGTTAAATTTTCTTTTTCTTTGAGAATCAAAAAAAAAAATTCTCTTTGGTGGTTACAAATTTAGAACTCACAAATGTATATCTAATCAATGTTCTAATTCAATGTCCGAGTAGGTATATTAATTTCTACGGCTTATCGCACATTAAATTATTGCAACTAGAAATTTTCGGGTGAACATTTTTAAACACTCACCTCAGCGCATGGTCAGACGCGTTCTACACATGTAAATACATATATTTTTTTTTATCAAAAAATACTAGGCATGTATGTACATATCGAGGGCTTATATTTAATACCCCCTATCTGCAATTTTCACAAAAACTACTTTGTGATGTTAGAACCCATCTGGGACATACCTTAATTTAATAGTAAATTCCTCCGTCCTTAAATTTTTTTTTTGCCATATTGGACCCGCCATTTTGAATTTTTCCAACCTCACCTCTGATTCGTAATAAGCGGTCCGAAGAACCCCAGAGGAAAACGTTTCAAGCGGACCATATCAATTTTAATTTTTTGGCCGCCATATTGCGTTCGCCATTATGAATTTTCAAATCATGCTCTAGGTTCGCAATTAGCAACCTCAAAAACATAAGAACGTGCTGTTACTTTTTCTTTTTTAGTGTTGGGCTCTCCGGTGGCGGAAAAGTTGTAAAGCAAAATCTAATTTACGGTTAGTTTAGACGCCATGTTGAATTTTTCAAAAGGCCACACTGTTTGATGGGGGGACGCCCATGTGAACATTTAAAGACCTTAATCTTTGTAATCCGTCCCATACGATTTTGACAATCGTACTGTACCGGTTGACGTGGTGGTGAAATAAATTTTTTTTTGCAGTTTTTGTCAATTATTTAAATTAAAAAATGTTGATTTTTAAAAACCTTTTATATAACAAATGCGGGAAATTACCTTCTCTACAAATTTCCATTTAATAATGTTTTACGAAAAATGCAAAATAAGCTTGCAAATCGCAAAACACCCAAAAAAAACCTAAAATCCAAGATGGCGAAATGTTGCCATATGAAATTTAGGGGCAAAACTGTGGATCCATGCTGCATCAAAAAATCGCTGTTAAAAAATTTTTTTTTTCTTCTTACCAATTTGATCTAATTTTTCTGGGCTAGTCAAGCGCTATACAAGGCCAGCATTAATATCACCCGTCACAGTTAATTCTTAGGTGTATTTTTATATCAGAATCACATTTTTGTGAAAAGTGCAGATAGAGGGTATTGAATATAAGCCCTCGATATGTAGATGTACCTATTATAAGAACAACAAACATTCCCAGTAGGAACTTGAAGTACATAATAAGCCTTACCAGCAACTTACTCTTCACTCGGCGGTTCTTAGTAGTACCAGGAGTAGCTCGACGTTCTATAGTATCTTCGGCGTCACATTATGTTAGAAGTTGTTTTCGTAAGGCGTACTCGGAAGTGTTCAATTTGGGCTTTATTAATAGATGCCAATAGTCCTGATAACAATTTGAGTACTAAAAGCTGAAAGAAAACATGGATTACCTCGTAAGGTGCTTACCTACTTTCCCAACTGGGCTGCGTTCTACCGAGAGTATGTATGTACATTAGCGTGGGCCCAAAAACCGCTTTTTAAGATTTTTAATTAGTAATAGCAATTCGGACTTAATCCGGATCAACTGCAGTTACTCCCGAGTTGATCCGGATCAACGCTGCCGTCTGTTTGTGCTTTAAGATATTGACCAAAAATCGTCATCTTTCACACAGATTGTGTTTAGAGCATAATGAACCATATTTTTGATATTATCAATCTAAATTCTAAAAAAGCTGATTTTCGGCCCACGCTAATGTACATACATACATATGTATGTGTGTGTCAATGTCAAAAATTTTTTTGTTATGCTGATACCCATAAATAATTGAGATAACTTAAGGTGAATAGCTTTAAGTTTATTAGTTTATTATTTGGCCTACAAAGTGACCGAAATTTTTACTGTTGAATTATATTGCGAAAACAGAAAGGAGTTCAATATTCAAAACGATGTAATAAAATAAAATAAAATGCGATGGTATGAAATGAAGTAAAATAAATAAAATTAGCTTTGTTTAACTCGCTTAAAAGTTAGATTCGGCGGTAGTAGGACTCACTAAGATTCAGGGTGCTTTGTGAAATTTCAGTAGGCCATATCCAATTTCTCCCTGAAAACAGCTTACAACTCAGCAAAAAATATGGAAAGTTCTTATATATGTACATATGTAGTATGTATCTACTTAATATAAATCAGTAAATAAAGAACTGCTATGAGTTTTTACTCTGCGTCTGCCTAATGCTGTGCAGTGGCGGGGCAGGTGTTGAATTATGTCCTCCTCAACCTCATTCAAACAATTTCTGCAGTAATCGCTTCAAATGGCGCTAAATACTCTTTTAGCAGCCTATGATTCTACCAAAGAAATCTCGGTAAAAATTGCGTGGTTATGCGATGTCTTGCCACGTATCTAACTAAATCACGCTATACCTGGACGACATGTAAAAAACCGCGCTTTTGGAGATATTTTGATGCGCCATTATGAAAAAAAAAACGCAATTGTGAAAAAGTTTACATGTGCGACAAAAACAAAAAAAATCTAAAGACACGAAGCAATCAATGTACTCACGAAACTATAGACGCCAGGATTTTTTAAAAGGGAAGTTATGGTTTTAAAGATATCGTCTCTAGCGACGAATAAAGGCGCGCTAGTGTTTGGATGGCGAAAAACGACGCTTAAAAAAATTTATGATAAAAGGCGCTTAAGAAAAACATCGGTGAAGATAGACACATAAACATACATTTATACCTGGAAAAGGACTGTCACTTCAGCATCATTCCCCAAAAACTCTTTAGGGGAATTTACATACTGTTACACCGACAAACATAGTTGACCGCGAAAAAAAGTTTACGCGTCCTTCTTCGCCGTCAAATATTTTAGCGCGTCTTTCTTCGCTGTCAACTACCCAGCCAGCAAAAAAACTGCGAAAATCGATCCGAAAAAGGCAAAAAAGTGGATAAAGTGCGAATTTTTGTCCATTTACCTATTCCATTTTCGGATACTTTGATGATCCGTTTTCCCACTAAAGTGTGGGGCAGAATTGCATGTACATATCCTGCAGAAAAAAATTATCAATTGAATAAAAAAAAAACAACTTCCAGTTAGCTTTTTTGCGGGAGTTCGATAAATAACTAACTTTTAATTAGCTATGACAAAACTAACTTTTAAGTTAGTTGTAAAGTCATGCAAGAGTCATGCAGACATTATCGGGAGTTTGTTTTCTTTACAAGTTTCTATTCAAATATCCTCACAAAAATTACTTTCAATACACTTTTTTTCTGAACTTCGCAGATTCTTTTTCGTATTCAGGACAAATAAGAGGAAGATCGAAATTTTACATTATCATTTTGAAGTTACCCTGCAGAAAAAAATTATCAATTGATAAAAAATAACCTACTTGTAGTTAGCTTTTTTGCGGATTTTCTATAAAATATATAACTTGTAGTTAGCTACAAAAAGCTAACTTGAAACAAGTGGACAAGTAATGCAGGATTGTTTTCTTTAAACGCGTTTCTATTCAAATATCCTGCACTTCGCAAATATTTTTTCGAATTGGGGACAAATAAAAGGAAGACCGAAATTTCATATTATCATTTTGAAGTTATGTCTGACGGAGTTCGAATATTAGACCACCAACAGCAGAATTTGTAAACAAATATGAAATGTGAAAAAATAAAGTAAAAAAAAAAAAAACAAATGAAAAAAATATTTGGTTTTCCTATTGATATTTTATGCAGCAGAATATACATATAACCAAATATGAAATGTGATAAAATAAATAAATAAATAAATAAAAAAACAAAAAAAAAATATTTTGTTTTTCCTATTGATATTTTATGCCCAAAAGTAGTTAGTTACAAGTTAGTTACATTAAATGCAGAGGTAACCACCCGTGACTATTTCGCGGCCATCGCCATAGAAATATAGTTAGCTTTCGTCAAAGAAAATATACAGATAATAGTGACTTATAGCTCCTTCCGAATCAACTTAAAGTTAGCTTATAGTTAGATACATTTCCTGCAGGGTATGTTTGACGGTGTTCAAATATGGGACCACCCGCCGTAGAATATGTAAACAAATATGAAATGTAATAAAATAAAGTAATTAAAAATAAATAAAAATAAAAAAGTAAAAAACAAAAAAATATTTTGTTTTTCTTATTGATATTTTATGTTCAAAAGTTGTTACCTACAAGGTAGTTGACATCTAATGCAGAGGAAACCAGTTCTCACTTTTTTGCGGCCATCGACCTTCACAAGTAGTTAGTTACGGCCAAAGGAAATAGTTAATAAATAGTTACAAGTCGAATGCTAGTTAGGGTATGTACAGACATGTACCGAAAATGGTTTGTGAAACGGATACTTTTTTTGCTGATTTTCTGAAATTAGTCTGATTGAATTTTTCGATCAATACGCTTTCCTTGTGCACTTCACAGATACTTTTTCATGGTTCAAAAAAATAAAATTAAGGAAGCCGCCTGATGGAATTCGAACCCGGCACCTTCTGGAGGCTAACAAATAGCGGCACGCTCCTCCGCACAAATGTTTAGCTTGAACAAGTGTAATACAATTATTGCTTTCAAACAACATCTTTTTCGAACGTTTTGCTGATACGAAAATAAATGACAACTACCGTCAAAATTTACGTTTCTCTGCTGGCTGGGTAGTACGTTAAGAGTTTTTCCTCGCTGAAGTTTTTTTATGCGTATTTTTTCACGCGCCTTTATTCGTGTCTAGTGACGATATGATTAATTCCAAAAATGATTTTAAAAATTTAGTGCAATGTAGTAGAGTCCAACCGATTGTTCGTCTTCGGCTTCGGTTTGCCGATTAATTGGCAATAGTAAAAAGTGAGTAACAACAAAAAGTACGGGAACAAAAAAAGCATTTTTCCTGTAAAAACGTCAACCAGTGACACTCTTCATGATTTTACCAGAAGAAAAAGTTCGGGCAAAATCTTGCAACTTCATTCCCTACACAACTCTCCAAAAATCGCTCTCATTTACAGGATTTTGGAGGAATTTGGAGTACGGGAACATTTTTCCTGCAAGTTCGTGTAAAAACCTGTAAGTTCATGGAGTACTGGATCAGAGCTATTATTTTTCTCTATGCCTTTTCAATGAAAAACGAGATGCCATATGTGTTAAAATTACATTTTTATTGGTGTTGCCACAGAAAATTTTAGTTCGCTTTAATGAACTAGTTCAATCAAAAGGATCAAAAGAGCCGGCTCTTTCGCACTTTAGCTCAAAAGCATAATTTCTATGGTCATAAGCAATAACCGCCTAAGTCAGNCGTTTGGTGTGATAAGTTGAGGTTATGTGTGTTTTGTTGCCGGGGTGCATGTTGCTGTCGGGTGTTGTTTGGTCCGCCTGGCTGCTGGTTGTGCGTTGCGGTGGTTACAGGCTGGCAACAGGCTGCGATGTAGTTTGCTTGCCATTCTCTGTGGCTGTTAAGGCCTGAGCACTGTCTGAGATGGCACCATCGATTGCAATTTGTGCAGCGCACCGATATAGAGCGGTGGTGAATTCTGAGTTCGCAGACACTGCACGTGTAAGGTCCAGGGTTTTTTTCGATTCCGGCGCGGGCGAGGAGAATACGGAGCAGAGTTGCCGGAAAGTCCTGCTCCGATGATGAAAAATTGTGAATTCGGGGATGTATGCTGAAGTGATGGTCCTTGGCCGGTGTGACCGGGTCGATCTGGTGAACGTAGAACCGACCATCGTGAGATTCTTTCTTTCTATTCTTTCTTAAGTCGACTTAGGCGGTTATTGCTTGTGACCACAGAATTAATATTGTGGTGAATAGACTATAGTACAATAATTTAAAAATTTATTTTTTACTTTGCTTTTGTACCGCTCCGTACTTGCTCCTTTTAGGAGCAGCTAACTTTCAGTCCCGTTGGGATATGTATACATACATATGTATATTTTCTGGCACGGTCAAAATGTGTTGGAACAAAATAAAGTAAACGTTGGAATATATTATATCTTATATTTATTATTAAGATTTCGTTTCCATTTTACTTTGAAACCTCGCGTATAGGTTCATCTGACTTTTCGAAAGCGAAGATTTCGAATTTTCTAAAGCAGTAGCAAAATCATTTGCCGTTATTTTACAATCATCATTGGTCTCTTCAATCCGTTGAAAGGCTAACAATGCAGCTTCATTGCACAAATTGCACATATCAGCACCTGTGTATTGTTCTGTGCCTTCAGCTATTTGAGCCAAATTTACATCTCCAGCAAAAGGCATACGTTTAGCGTGTAGCTCAAGAATAGAAATACGCGATTGCATATCGGGTGGTGGCACAAATATATGTTTACTTAAACGTCCTGGACGCAATAGCGCATCATCGATCATGTCTGGCCGATTACTAGCTGCAACAACAAGTATTTCTTGATTACTTTCATCCGATCCATCAATAATGCCATCCATTTCTGTCAGTAAGGTGGACAGTACACGAACTTGTATATCACTTGAATTGTTTGAGCTGATGGGCCGGCGACCTGCTAGAGCGTCTGAAAGAAAAATAATAATTTTAATTATCTAATTAAATTAGTTGACTGTGTAATTTTTGCAAACCCATTTCGTCAAAGAACAGCAGACAAGGTGCATTTTTTCGCGCTGTATCAAATAATCTTGATATAAATTTTTCTGCGAAACCGACATAGGGTGAGTAAACCTCAGCACCAGATATGGAGATAAATGTCATATCGGATTCTTTGGATAGGCATTTCGCGAATGTTGTTTTAGCGCAGCCGGGAGGACCGTATAGAAGCAAACCTGCCAAATGATAAATTCAAATTTCAAGGATTAAAAATGAACTAATAGAATTTTTGTTAAATAGGTATAACTATTTACCTTTCGGCAATTTTAATCCAAAATGTCGAAATTTTTCCCGTCTTCGTAGTCCAGCTAGCACGCTTACTTCCAGGGTACGCTTTAAGTTATCCATTCCGCCAATAAATTCAAAACCGTGTTCAATTTTTTGCACAGCAAAGTCGGCAGCATGTACCGCAGCAGGCTTTATCTACAAATTAAAATGAAGTTGAGATCTTCCCTAGTGGCATCCAACTACATTCAATTACCGTATTTAATGCTGATTTTACCAAAACTGCCAAGTTGGATACATTATTTTTCCTCAGTTGTTTTTGTTCAATATTTCGTACAAGTAAAGCCAAATCTCCCGACACAAAGCCTTGTGTGCGTTTTGCAACCAAATCCAAAAGTTCTGCATCGATTTTCGCATGATTAAAAAACATTATTTTCTGACTGTTTTCAAACATTGCTTCGAACAACCTTCTACGCGCTTGTTCGTTCGGCCAATCAATAGTGATTTCATGTTGAAAACGTCCTGGACGACGTGCGCTACCATTTATAGCGCATGGGTCAGATGTGGTAGCAATACAAAAAATGCCAGCACGAGTATTATGGAGGTCATCTAGTAATTTAAGCAATTGCGCACAGATTCTGTTTGAATTTGCAGCATCTGCGGTGGTCGTGCGATTGTTTGGCGCAGGACACAGAAGTTCAAGATTTTCTATGATGATAACCGTAGGATCTGAAAAATTAAATTTTGATATTTCAGTTACATTTTATAGTCATATGATTGTAAGTCAGATGTGTACGTTATATTTTACATACCCTTAGGCTTTAGATTGCTTTGTAAGTGTAATGCATTATCGAACATTTTACGTAATGATGCTTCGGTCTCACCAGCATATTGTTGTAAATCTGTGCCAATATGAAAGCAATTAAAATTGTACTTGACCAAAAATGCATTTACCAGCGATGTTTTCCCACAACCAGGCGGTCCGCAGAGTAGTACGTTTAATTGAGGCTTAATACCATTCGTATTTTTTTGATTATTTCCTAGCTTCGAAGCAGCAACTAAATCCTCCAGTTCATTCCAGGCTAACTCATAACCATGTTTGAAAAATGGTGGTGGGCCATATACATTCGGTTTTGTGCCAATATGAAAATCTCTAATATGAACTTTAGTGTTACTATCCAACTGGAAAATTGCATTTTCATCTGCATTAGAACAAGAATCAATGTAGATGGCAGATATACCCAATCGTGCAGCGTCTGCAGTGCGAACAGCACATCCCACCGACAAGTATAGCGAAGCTAAGATCTGCTTTGCGGTTATGGATAATATATTTGGAAGCGATTTACGAAGACGGCTGTTGAAAAAGTTCGCCGTTAGTTCCAGCGAGATCTCAACGTGTTCTATACAATACGTTTTAATTGATATTATGTTTATTAATCTGTCCTCGATTTCTACACTGACAAATGTGCCTACAATATTGTCCATGTAACAACATTTCGCTTCGATATCACGCGGGTAAACCTGACATATTGAAAACCCGTGGGTACTCCTTTTTGCCACTGTGCATTTCACCCAATCCCCTGGATGGAAACCGCTTGCTTTAAATATTTCTTTGGGAAGTAAACACTTTTGATAAACATTGTTCTCTACTAGCTCTAGCGGTAGCGTGTATAAATTGAGGCTGGTATTAGTTTGCATTTGTATCTGAACTTTGGTGTACTTAAAAAATTTCCCAATTGAAAACGTTGTTCTTTTTCGTATCATGCGTTGCTCAACGAGGAAAACAAAATGTTTTGTTTACATTCGTAATGTCAGAAACACCTGTTAACAGTGTTGCCAAAT